>NC_057805.1:459539447-459727573 GCF_018294505.1 Triticum aestivum | reverse complement strand
CAGGACCCCATGGTGTGGAGGGCTGGATGAACAGTAGACGGTGGAGGGGTGGTTGAACAGTAGCCAGTGGAGTAGCGCGCGGTGGAGGCTGGATGAACAGGTGCCCGTGGAGGCTGGAGGAGGTCGACGGTAGCCCGTGGAGGCTGGAGGAGGTCGACGGTGGAGATGAACAGTATCCCATGGAGTCCCGTTTTGCGGTACGCCACACCCCTCCCGATGAACAGGACCCCCGTTTCGACCGTAGGAGGTCCATTTCGTCCGTTTTGCGGTACGCCACACCCCTCCCGATCAACAGGACCCCCGTTTCGACCGTAGGAGGTCCGTTTCCTCCGTTTTGCGGTATGCCACACCCCTCCCGATCAACAGGACCCCCGTTTTGACCGTAGGAGGTCCGTTTCCTTCGTTCTGCGATACGCCAGGCCTCGTTTCCATCGCCTGTTCCGTCCAAGCCCTCCCGATGAACATGACCACGCATTCCGTTCCGACCCAGCCGGTTGGCTCCCACGCGTTCCGTTGCCTCCCGATGAACACGACGCATTCCGTTGCCTCCCCATGAACATGACGCATTCCGTTGCCAACCCATGAACACGACGACGATGATGTTTCTCCGTTCCGACCCAGCCATGTACACGAGCCCTGGCCGTACGTATGCGCGAGTAGGCGTTCGAGACCCCGCCCGTATGTACACATACGTGGCCGTATTTTCTTTCTTGCACCCTGGCCGCTGTATGTACGTGTACATGCTACGTGCGCGCCTCTACTACGACACGTACGCGCCTCTACTACGACACGTGCGCGCCTCTACATCCACCAGTATATATGTACGTACACGTTCGCGACCAGAATGACAACGCTACGTACGCTTCGACCAGGTGGGTCCCGACTGTTAGGCACTTCCTTGCGTGCGAAGATGTAGCTGGTGGGTCCCAGCAGTCAGGGGGGCGAATCGTTTTGTTTTTTTTGCCCGGACGCACTTCCTTGCGTGCGAAGGTGTAGCTGGTGGGTCCCAGCAGTCAGGGGGAAAACATTTTTTTCCGCGAAATACGGTGGCCCGTCCGGTGGGTCCCCGCTGTCAGGTGGAGGAATAATTATTTTGCACGTAATAAGGAGGCACTTCCTTGCTGCGGCTGTGGACCCAGCTGTCAGCCTCTCCACGTACAGTCCACGTCCGATGGAAGCCGTTCCTTGACCACGTTGACCACGCCGCGCCGAGAGCACCAGGGCGGTGGACGACGGCGAGGCCTAGGAAGGGGACGACGCGGAGCCGGGGAAAACGCGGCAGTGGATGCCCACACGTAGAGGAGTACGAGGGTTCACTGGTTTGCTGCGGTGTGAGGCTGCCGTCGCCGTAGAATAACAGGGGGTGTGGGTGAGTAGAGGGATGGCCTGGCCAGCGGTGGGAGTAGTAGGGGCGGTGAGGCCTCCGCCGCATCGCAGCCGGCCATGGGAGGCAGGAGCACGAGGCACGACCGGCGCTGGTTTGGGCGGCTGGAGCAAGAAGACCAGAGGTTGAAGAAGCACTACGGCCGTTGGATGGACATCGTATGGTCAATGGAGCTAGAATCGTGCATATTGACTAAGTTGACAAAGCCCTCCGTCCTCGTCAACTTAGTAGGCCCACAAGTCAGCCTGCCACTATACTGGGTCCTAGCTAACAGGGGGAGTATTCATTTTTTTGTGCGTAATAAGGAGGCACTTCCTTGCGTGCGAAGATATAGCTGGTGGGTCCGAGCTGTCAGCGGCGGTAATGTTTTTTTCGCGAAATACGGAGGCCCTTTCGGTGGGTCCCTGATGTCAGGTGGAGGAATCATTATTTTGCGCGTAATAAGGAGGCATTTCCTTGCGTGCGGCCGTGGACCCATCTGTCGGCCTCTCCACGTACAGTCCACTCCAGATGCATGTCGGTCGTTGACCATGTTGACCAGGCCGCGCTGAGAGCACCAGGGCGATGGACGACGGCGAGGCCTAGGAAGGGAACGACACGGAGGCAGGGAAGACTCGGCAGTTGTTTCCCACGCGGAGGGGAGTACGACTGTACGAGGGTTTACTGGTTCGTCTGCCGTCGCGGGAGAATAACAGCAGGTGTGGGTGAGTAGAGGGATGGCTAGGCCAGCGATGGGAGTACGATGGGGCGGTGAGGCCTGCGCGGCAGCAGAGCCGGCCGCGGGGAGGAGGGAGCAGGCAGTCCCGCCGGCGCTTGTTTGAGCGGCTGGAGCAGGAAGAGCAGAGATTGAAGAAGCACGACAGCTGTTGGATGGCCATCCAACAGTCACTGCTTGTGCGTCAACCTTTTTTTTAGGAAAGCCTCAAATCTGTGGAAAACAACATACAACCCATCTGCCATTATTTCTAATAATTTACAGCCCATTTGCTAATTATTAAGGTTTTTTTGGAGCCCATATTCTTTTTGTTAGCATTACAGCCCATATTGTGGCCACGGTTAAAAAATTATACGAAATTTTGCATATTTCGGTGCGGTCCGAACTGTTTTTAATCCCGAAATTTCGACTCACATTCAAACTGATTTTAAAAATAAATGTAAATCAATATAAAATCCAACAAATTCTCCACGCATAAAAATTAATGTAATTTAAAATCTCGAAATGAAAAAAAGATATTTGAAACTAATTGCCGGTTTGATGTGTTTTAAAAATGTACAGCCCATTTCTCATTACTGATGGGCCATTTTCTCGGCCAGCCGAATGAAAGCACTCCTCGTCTTGAAAGATTTGCAGCCCAACAGGCTTGACAAAGCGACATACTTGGCAAATCACAAAAAAACTAGGCTGTGGCCGTGGAACCAGCTGTCAGCCTCTCCACGTACAGTACTCTTCCGATGGAAGTCGTTCCTTGACCACGTTGACCACGCCGCGCAGAGAGCACCACGGCGGTGGACGACGGCGAGGCCTAGGAAGGGGACGACGCGGAGCCGGGGAAGACGCGGCAGTGGAAGCCCGCGCAGAGAGGAGTACGAGGGTTCACTGGTTCGGCTGCGGTGTGAGGCTGCCGTCGCCGCAGGGCCTAGCCAGTAGTGGGAATAGTAGGGGCGGTGAGGCCTCCACGGCAGCACAGCCGGCCACGGGAGGCAGGAGCATGCGGCACGACCAGCGCTGCTTTGGGCGGCTGGAGCAAGAAGACCAGAGGTTGAAGAAGCACTATGGCCGTTGGATGGACATCGTACGGTCACTGGAGCTAGAATCGTTCATATTGACTAAGTTGACAAAGACCTCCGTCCCCGTCAACTTAGTAGGCCCACAAGTCAGCCTCCCACCATGGTGGGTCCCAGCTAGCAGGGGTAGTATTCATTTTTCTGTGCGTAATAAGGAGGCACTTCCAGTGGGTCCGAGCTGACAGCGGGGGAACATTTTTTTCACGAAATACGGCGGTCCATCCGGTGGGTCCCAGCAGTCAGGGGCAAACGTTTTTTTCGTGAAATACGGTGGCCCGTCCGGCGGGTCCCAGCAGTCAGGGGGGAAACATTTTTTCCGCGAAATACTGGTGGCCCGTCTGGTGGGTCCCTGCTGTCAGGTGGAGGAATAATTATTTTGCGCGTAATAAGGAGGCACTTCCTTGCGGCTGCCGTGGACCCAGCTGTCAGCCTCTCCACGTACAGTACTCTTCCGATGGAAGTCGGCCGTTGACCACATTGACCATGCCGCACCGAGAGCACCACGGCGATGGACGACGGGAGGCCTAGGAAGGGGACGACGCGGAGCCGGGGGAGACGTGGCAGTGGATGCCCACGCGGAGAGGAGTACGAGGGTTCACTGGTTCGGCTGCGGTGTGAGGCTGCCGTCGCCGCAGAATAACAGGGGGAGTGGGTGAGTGGAGGGATGACCTGGCCAGCGGTGGGAGTAGTATGGGGACGGTGAGGCCTGCGCGGCAGCACAGCCGGCCACGGGAGGCAGGAGCATGCGACACGACCGGTGCTGCTTTGGGCGGCTGGGGCAAGAAGATCAGAGGTTGAAGAAGCACTACGGCCGTTGGATGGACATCGTTGACCACGCTGTGCCGAGAGCACCAGGGCGGTGGACGACGGTGAGGCCTACGAAGGGAACGACACGGAGCCGGGGAAGACACGACAGTGGCTGCCCACGCGGTGGAGAGTACGAGGGTTGACTGGTTCGGCTGCCGTCGCCGGAAAATAACAGGAGGTGTGGGTGAGTAGAGGGATAGACAGGCCAGGGATGCGAGTATGATGGGGCCATGAGGCCTGCCCGGCAGCACTGCCGGCCACGGGAGGCGGGAGCAGGCGGTTCCGACGGCGCTGGTTTGGGCGGCTGGGGCAGGAAGATCAGAGACTGAAGAAGCACGATTGCCGTTAGATTGACATCTAACGGTCTGACGCTGGAGAGTCGATTGTTGACTAAGTTTCTTTTTTGAGAAACCTTGTGTACGCATGCACTTAGTAGGCCCACAAGTCAGCCTCCAAATCCGTGGCAGACAACATAAAGCCCATTTGCTATTTTTTATAATTTGCAACCCATTTGCTAATTCTTAAGTAATTTATTACAGCCCATTGTCTGCCCAGGACCACAGTCAAAAAGTTCAACCTTATTTTGCATATTTCGGTGGAGTCCGAACTGTTGTAATCCCAAAATGATAAACATTTTTTAAGAACTTATTGATTTGCCAAAAAAATCATTTTGTTTTTGTAAGCAAATAAGACGTGGGACAATTGAGTTGGTTTCAGGGAAAACCAGTGGTAAAAAAATCAGCGCTGGGTGGGAAAAAACAACAAAAATAAGGATGTAAATATGATAAGGGAATTTTATGTGTTTTCAATATAATGATACGTGTATATGAACTAGTAAAACTATAGGTAGAGATTAGAAAACGGATGTAGGACATGCGTTTCAAGAGGAAAATAGAACTGGGCTGTGTGTTTGATTCAGTAAAAAAACTGCCTGCGGATGTTGTAAGACAAAATATAACTAACGCTGGCGGGCCAGAGGCCAGTAGATACCTGCTGGATCTTTGTGCCCCGTTGTCGTCATGGGCTGGGCCTGTTAAAAACAAAACCAACCCTGGGCAGTCTACAGCCCAGTTGAAACTTGCTCGACCTGAAAAAACAATATACGTGCTCAATAAACGAGAGAATTCTGCAAGTACAGACTGATAACTGGGATGCAGCACGGATATTGTTTTTTTATCGTGATAATAAGTGCATGCACTTGTTTCGAAAAAATTGGAGAACTGGGAATTCGAACGGCGGGTGCTTATGCTACCCATCAAATAAAAATCAGGTGCCTGAAAATTCGTTTCGAAACAAATGATTCAGCTTTATATCCACGTCGACCCTCGGCATGATGGTTGGAAGCAAATGCAAGTTCATACCAAAAGATCGTTAACAACAATACCAACTTGCGGACGACAAGGTAGTACAACTACCAATACCAAACTAACTTATAATCTTTTTACTCCTGGCCCTAGTGTTCGTCTGGTAGAAAATCTTGCAGAGGACCAGCTCCCGCTCCTTCTCTTGCTCCAGGTCCCCGAGGTGGTACTGGTGCATCACCCAGTTGGTCCTCTGCTGGTCGAAGTTCTTGTTGGTGTGCAGCACCAGAACCTTTTTTGCTGCCCGTCTTGCCGGCCGTTGACCATCACCGGCAAGGTATTGCCGGTCTTGTGCCACATCGCGTGCATGCCGCACTCCGACTGTATCTTGCGACGCGTCCACGTGCCCCTTTTGAACGCCCTGGAATTGCGCTGGAAGAAATGCTTCCTTAGGCCACTCAGTGTGATACCTGCAGTATTGTGGAATACAGGTTTTAGTGTACCTAGTTGGCATTTTCATAACATCTTTGGCATGTTGCAGTCACTTGTTTCACTTTTTATTAACTGTCAAATTGTAATTGCTTCACCAGGTCTGCGTCTAAAAAGAAAAATAGAGCTATAAACAAAGGAATATGTTTGTGCAAGTAGACGGCCGATCGGTGTCTTACCTGGAAGTTTCTCAGGTTGGGTGTAGCATATGCCGTGCTCGCTGTCGATGGTTGGTATGAACAAATCGATGAGAGACTGAAATCTCGCGCTGTCAGCACTCACTTTGGCCTCAAGGTGCTCGATCAGCTCCTGATCCGTGGGATCGAACTTGACGCCAGCCGGCAGCACCGGCCAATCCTTCTTCGACTTGCATCGGTAATTCCAGTTATATGGTACTCAATGTATGATCAATCGACTGTTTTAAGTGAATGATGAAAGATTTCGACAGATAAGTGGTACTCCAAATCTGAAGTCCAGAATACCCGAACACGCCGCCGGGATTCTTGTGTCACCTCACGCGCAGCGTGTTGTCACGTCAATTCAATGTGTGGACATGATGAATAATTTGACCGACGTATACTAGTACTGCTACTGTACTACTTACTAGTCGTATTTAGTGTCACAATTTATACATAGGTTTAACTAACAAGTACGCACTTGAAGCCTAACTGATATATATATATATATATATATATATATATATATATATATATATATATATATATATATATATGGCTTCTGCACAGCATCTCCATCATCATTATCAGTACATCCTACGCAGGTGAGTTAGGATGCACTTGATCCCAGGAAGGTATCTATCCTTCAAACCAGAGGAGTGCTTCAAACTAACAACAGTACATAATATCCAACAAAAGAGGGTCGTGCTACAGCAGCAGAATACATGGCTCAGTCTAGATATCAGCACGAATCAAGTTGTGCATATTTGCTGTTGGCATGAACCACATCGCCGCATGTCGGGTTTGCAAAAGCCATCCATCGCATGGAAGCTTGATGCCTTTCACACACTGAAGATTATCTGGCAACAAGCTGTGTCGACGAATCTCTGGATATGGTGATTCATGAAACCCATGGTATGATGTGTAAACACAGCCCCCCTCGCGAATGGAAGTTGCATAGCACAGTAATCATCGCCGGTGATATGATCGATGATTGGTTGGATGATCGGATAATTGAGCCCGAGGAACAAGGAGTGGTTGCCGAGGCTGTAAACCCGCCTCCAGTTGAATACGCCTGGCCCAACGGAGCTGGGATCTTTCTCGAACACGAAGCAGCCATAGCCATCAATGTCACGAACGCCCCACGCATTGTACTGCATGTGGTTTGATGTAATGGTTTGGTCAATTTGGTACGTGCGAATGAGCATCAAATGACCGCCGTCAGCTGAACGAGCGATAAACCACCACCCATCGGCTGGTATGATTCCAGGTCCTGGAATCATGAAGGCCAGCGCATTTGCGTCTGCTGCAACAATTCAAATTGGAGACCAAAAGGACAAAAATAAACAATCATGTTCAGAGTATGTGTGGAATTAAGATTATTATAACAGTGACACATATCATAGACAGAGAATTGCAATGCCGTGGTCATAATCATACCCCAAGTTAAAAAAATAAGCCAATGGCTTTCATATTCTAGCAATATGTCATGGTTCAAACATCATGTAACAATGAGAGGAAAACAGCTATGACAGCGCCTACTCATATTCTACCATAGCACTTACTACTACTGTTCTCATATCAACTCTAAGCAATAACATGCGTTGTTATAAAAATCTTGTAAACGAGAGTAACATATAGCAATCATGATGTTATGCTCATAATATGTATTCTAACAATCATTAGATGCCAATTGTTCTCATATCAACTCTAACAATAACATGTGTGGTCATAAAAATCTAGGAAATGAGAGGAACATATAGCAATGATGTGGTTATAGACATGCTATGCATTCTAAATTTGTAACAAATGAACAGGCAGTCGTATTCATAAGGTAAAGATGAGATGAGATAGAACAATTACACGACGATAGATTCCACCAGTATAGGCAGCCAATCTGTGCGTCGACCGCGTAAACGATGCCATCGTGCACTATAGCATCAGACAGAAATGTTGCCTCAACAGGATTGATGATGAGCCATAACCATGTATGGCGACCGGATTCCAGATAGACTAATCCCATGTTGAACAAGGCAATGAGCTTGTAATCCATGTAGTCTTCTGATGGTGTGGGCACTTCGCAGATTACAACTTTCTGCAAACAGAGGTCGAGCCAAAAGCTTGACGCGTCTCGTGCGTAGTAGGCAGGAGTGTCCGGCGGGCCGCGAGGCTCGATGGCGGCGGTATCCAACGATGGAAGGGTGATCTCTCGCTGGGTGTAGATATCCACGAGACGCCACGGACTACCGGTGTGGTGGATGAGGACGATCCAGTTGGCCTTCATGCCCGCCCAGTAGTGGCCGCGCATGAAGGACAGGTGGACGGGTAGTGGTAGCATGTCGAGGGGCACCACGGCAACCTCCGTAGGATCGTCAAGTCGGTGTCTGGGCCACCTGCGAGGATCGGGCATCAGCAAGCAGGGTGTCTTGAAAAGAGCCGGCCGGTTGCAGACGAGTAGACGGTACAAAGACACCGAGCATGCGGCCAGACGGACGGTGCTGAGTAGGTCCATACGACTACAGATCTGCTCCAAGAGAACATCGGGGAGGGAATTCCAATCGCGGCTCTGCGTGTCAGTCGGTTCTGCCATTGGGGTTTTCGGTGCCTGCGAGCCAGCGGGGAAGTGGATTCGGGCGGGCGAGCGAAGAAGCTTCTCCTCGTGTGGCCGAGCAGTGAGCGGGGGGATATGGTACGCGCGAGCTACCAAGGAAGATGGCGCGGGCGGGCGAGCAGTGAGCGGGGGTAAATGGTGTGCGGCCGACGATGGGGGGGGAAGAGAGGAGGAAGAAGAGTGGAAGACGGGGAAGAAAGTGCATTCAATCTCAATTCTACTAGTACTACTACCAGGATATACCGTCCTTCGGAGTGTAAATAGTTACACCGATGACATGTGGGTCTACCACAACAGGGCCCATATGTCAGTTAATGGAGGACAGAGGTGCGTAGGCGTATTTGCGGAAGCGTGCTCTACTGGCAAACATGATGGCAGTACTGGGTAAGGCTGATTTAGTAACACCAACACGCTGGTTCAGCTTATTAATTACGTGTCCCATCTGCTGCAGCGTGTATTGTCACTTCACTGCGAAGACTAGTTGAATAGTTCTCTCTGACCGAGATGGGGAATAATGGATCGCGAGGACTTCCTTTCTACAGTATCCCTATGCCTCTACGCTCACTTCACTCATTTTGCTCCGTACCTAGTCACTTGTTGAAATCTGTAGAAAGACAAATACTCCGTATTTGGGAACAGAGGGAGGCTTTTACTCCGTACTATTTGGGAACAGAGGGAGTATCACCATATGGAGGGAACAGAGGAAGCTTGAAATATGAACATGTCAATGGGAGGGAGTAAGCCCCATGCATGCATGCATGCATGCAACATGCAACACTCACACGTACACATGGACGCACGCAACACTCACGCACCCATGCGGCACACAGCACACGACGCAACACACACGCTCACGCTCAAGTGCTCAACCTACTCCCTACGTCCGTGAAAGACTGTACATTTAGAGATTTACACATTGACCAGGGCATAATTAACGCCCAAAAGTAGCAGACTTATGTGTGCATGCGACCATTGAGATAAGAAGATTAAATGAAGGCCGTTGCATGCTGTAATTAAGGATAGACATGTAGCCTATACCTACAGCACAAGTTGGTGCATTAGTCAATCAATATCGATTTAGATTAAAGGCTAAATGCATTGGAAGTGTAGATGTACATCATGTACTACACTCTTTGTTTTATAGCCGATGTACACTCTTTGTTGGAAGACCGAGGGAGGACACGTGCATGCACTCACATACACAGCCAGGGCGGTTCGCGCGCAAGGGTTGGACTCGTGTCGCGCCTGCGTAAAGTTTTGTTTAACTGATTTCTTTGCTCTGCCAACTGACAGGTGGGACCCAGAAACCAGGTGACAATTTAACCAGTCAACAAAGTGCCACGTCGACTATGTGGCCGGTCAGTAGGGTGCAATACGGTGCTCTACGATGAGCTAGTGATCGTATAATCGCCGCAAAACTATATGTAGTGACCGTAAAGAGCGTATTGTTACATACGTTGACCGCCAGTGTATTTTTCTCGTTTCAAATTAAGCCATATTAATCGGAAAGGACGCAGTATGGACTACTACTACTAGTACTAGTACTGCTTTGATGTGTCCCGTCAACTCGCCGAACAAGGAGAAGCTTGCTTACTACGCCTCTCCCTCGCCCACGCGCGCGGTGGTTCACAGGACGAGGAGAGGGTTTTGAATACAGCGCCCTCTCCCTCTCCCTCTCCCTCGCCCTCGCCCTCGCGGTGGACGTGCAGCAGTTCAATCGATGTCAGATTGCCAGAAGCATATTGTACTGTAGTATCATCATTGTTGGACCTTCCGAAGAGGCGAAGAGCCAAGTGCAAGGTTCACATGAGTACGAACTGTTGAACCTCCCGAAGAGGCAAAGAGCCAAGCGCAAGGTTTTATAGGAGTTGTCGTCCTAGTAGGAGTGTACTACAACTATAGCGAACGATGCTACTGTATGATGCCGCCACGTCACGTATATCCAAAGCTGTGCCACCTTTTTTTCTCAAAGAGCGTGTTGGAGCCCGTGCAACTTGCATGTACACATAACAAATTTACTAGTAATAAATTCTAAAGGACAAATGCCAGTATGCCACACAAGTTCATCTCCAATTCATGTGATAAATTTGTGCACGACTAGTGTACATATATTCACAGCGCTACCGTTCACAATTACCGTACTCCACTTACACGTTATAGATGGGCTACATGTCCTCCTCCAGGTTCCAGTCCCAGGTGTTCTTCATGGATGGCACGATCCATAGCGGTGGGCAACGGGAATCATTGTCGCAGCTTTCTAGTCCGGTTCCACACGATGGAGACTCATCCAAGCTGAAGCGGCATAAATCAGGGATAGCGTGTCCCAGCATGACGTTCATCCGGGGGTGCGCACTGAAGACACAACCATGCTTCATGAACGGCAGGCCTTCCGTGTCGTGCACGGAAGGTGGCATCCGCTTCACAATGGGGTAGCTGTCCCCGATGAAAAGCGAGTACTCTCCAAGAGTGTTCCTCGGCACCCACGTAGCATCACGGGGGTCGAACTCGGCGCCGTTCATCTGGTACATGCGACATCCCAGATCTGGACACATGGTGACGTACATAGTCAAGGTCCATGCATAACAATGTTGTGCTCAAATATGGCGGTCAGTAATACTGTGCAGCAAATAGTACTACTCCGGTATAGAGGAAGTAAAATAACCGGCTTATTATATATAGCCACTCTTGGCTACATGGATGAGATAGTAAGACATGGAAAAACAAAAATGGTGGCATCTAGTGGGTTCAAGTCTTCAAGGGCCTAGCTAGCTATACGCGTCCTCCAAGGTAAAAAGTACTCCTACCAGTACTACAAAGTATACTACTAGTACAACAATGAAAGGGAAGGCGAGAGGGTTAAAAAATGGAATACCTGGGTAGATGGTAACGGTCCGATCGTGGTAGATTGTGTGACCATGTTGCACATCAATGGTACCATGGGTAACGACTGCTAAGATAGTTGATCCCAATATGCCAAAGTCAGCTACAAGGTTCCAGGTTAGACCGAATCGCGGATGCAAATGCACATCCAGGATCGGTGATCTTATTTTGATCGGGGGATGACTGGTCCCTGCAAAATAATGGAGTACCGTTAGGGATGCAAATGATGGTTCGTGCATTCCATTTGTAATCTCCCGTACCGTAGGATGGCAACCAGATGAAACAAGTCCCCTGGCTTGTCACCGCGAAGATGCGGCCTAGATGGCGCACGGCGTCTTCGAACATGTAGGGGTACAAATCTGCCGCCGCCAACATGCGCCAGCCTCTGCCGTTACTGCCTCTTGCATTGATGGCAATCCTTATGTCGAACACCGCGATGAGATAGTAATCGTCGTAGCCGCGTCGCTTTGTCGGCGGGTCCGCAATTGCTATCTTCTTCAATCTCATGTAGGCATCATCATACGTATTCAAGCCCAGCCAGTCCGGAAGGCCGATCCCAATGGTGGAGAAGGGGTCTACCGGAACGGCCGCACTGTTGTGGATGTTGTGCAAAATGATGGTGGTATCCGGCCAGAGGTATGCAAGCCAATCTTTGTTGGCACCGACCCAGACCTATATATAAGACGGTGGGCAGCGGAGAAATTACGGGATGGAAATGGAATAACTAAGTACTACATGATCAAACTCCATTACTGACCTGCTCATCGGACAAAATCCGACTACCTCTCAACGTCGGCAACTCTAGCGGAGTCAACGTGCAACCATGGCAAGGGAGCGGTGGACTGTTCAAAGGATTGTCCCATAGAAGAACCTTCTCCTCGAGGACGCATGGAAGACCAACAAGCATGGCCTTTTCCCAAGCCTGTTTAAGCAGCGTCTTGAAAAAGTTGGTGCAGGAAGCACCGAGTCTTGCGGCGGTGAGGACGTCGGAGCGGCGTGCGATTTCTCCCAGAGGATCGTCGTCCAAGGTCTCCCAGCCCCGACGAGGAGGAGAACCGCCTGGCGAATCCATGGGTGCAGCGACGAACTGCCTTCTCTTCGGGGGGAGGGGAACTGGCGAGGAGGAGATAAGAGCGTAGTAACCGCAGGGCCTCGTCCCTTCCAACTGTAGATCGTTCCTCAGCGAAGGGGTGAGGCTATTATTTACTACTAGTACTAGCTTTATGGAACGTTATGGGATTGCATTATACTGTAAATAATAGCACTAGTAAGAAATTTTTGGCACTAGGTAGTAGTTTTTGGCGTGGATTAAGAAATTTTGGGGTATGTTTTTGCCATTTTTTGTACACGCCAACTAGTGTCAAAAAACGTCTTACATTATGTGACGGAGGAGTACGTACTCGTACTGTAGCAGTACTAGTACTACTTTTCTCAACTAGTAGTGCGATGTACTGTACTTCTAGTCTAGTCGAGTATAGTGCACCAGTTTTGAACTCTTGAATCTCAGGGCCAAGGAGCTACAGTTGGAAGTGGAGGGTACTACTATTCTCTAGAACCATCACTGTACTATCAATGCAGGGGAAGTACACCTGCGTAGTGGCCTAGTGGGTACTCTCGGTGCTCTATTCAGCCGCTCCTCTCACGTAGCTGGCCTACTCAGCCGCTCCTCTCACGCACACACTAGCAGCCTGTTTATCAGCGACGGGTACTGCGGGGGCAGAACATTTGAGTTATTTGATACAGCGAGACTAGGCTTTTCGCTTCCATTTGTGGAGGTGTAATGGATCTCGTCGAACTTTGTTAGTAGTTCCTTCTTTATGAATGAGATGAAGCAAAGCTTTTGCCTCCGTTTAAAAAAAAACACGTCAAGAGGAATTTCTTTTATAGTAGAGCCGATAATGGAGTGAAGTCCATGCGTGCAACGCCACAAGCTACAGAGTAGTAGTAGAGCACTTTACGTACAGAGCCATATTGCACAGTTCCCAATGCCCTGCCAGGCTTTTCCGGCTCCTCGGGCTTAATTGGGAGGCGCTAGTTTAAATATGCTACTAGTTGGAAGCTGCAAGCGAGGTGCGGCTAGGGAGAGCACGCGAGCCACGGGATGCTGGGAAGGAAAACCCGTTCACGTGGCTAGGCTGTCCAGTGCACCCAGATTGTGGGGCCGCACGTCCGTTTGACTTCAAAACTCAAACTACCCGTGTAAAATATTGGCTCACAGCGAAGTGTAGTAGTACTATTTTTAAAAATAAGGCCGCCGTGCGTTCGGCCGGGATTGAACCCACAAAACGAGGTATACACTCCCGCGACCACTAGTAGTACTCGTTGGAGTACAACGCAACCTAGAATCGCCTTTTGTCGCTAGTAGTACGTACATTGTTCCTTACAAGAAACCCCTAATGGTTAATAGTATAGCCAGCTGCTGGCTATAAGCCAGTGCCATGTCATCTACAGCCCATCTTATAGCCAACATGTACAATAATAGATCAAAAGAGTGTACTACTTTTTTATCATGTGGCCCACTTCTCATTCTCACAAAGTGCCTAGGAGCACGTGCTAGAGCTGGCTCTTCACGAAGAGCCTGCTTACCTTCTCTCTCCTCTTCTCTTTCCTCTAACTAAGCAGAATATACTAGTTTATTTCTTATAGCCCGCTGACTCAGCTCTATTGTACTTGCTCTAATAATGCAAGAAACCACTAAAATGCCAAGAAACTACTACCACTTGCATATGTGGCAGACTTAAGATAAGACTACCTTATCAACCATTGTACATGCTCTTACCAACAAAAATCCTCGAGTGACCTCCTACCTCCGGCCCGTCCACCTAGTCATCCTCGGCCATGGGATGCAGCTACCGCCGCCGGCAGAAGGCGAGGTCAAAACCACCGGCGGTGCGGAGCCCATGTTGCGGCAGCCCGGATGCCAGCTCCGTCCGGCGCTCACGGCCGCTAGCTAGCCAAGATAGCTCCGTCCAGCTGCTTGTCTGCAAGGTTTGCTAGCTAGATTGGCACGGCAGCGCGGCGGCTTGCTCGCGCGCGCCGCGCTAAGGCCAGCCATCTGGCTCGAGTGAAGGCCAGCGCGGCGGCTTGCTCGCTCGTGAGTCACGCTCGGGCCAGCCTGCCAACCCGTGCGGAGGCCAGCGCGGCGTCCGGCCCATCCGGCGGAGCGGCGGCCAACTCGCTCATCACCGGCGCCACCGATGAACACGCATCAGTACTGTTTGAAGTAATGTTCAGGAAAAATAATGATTTGAGGGGGAATAACAGGATAGAAGGTCAGATGTGGGTCCCTCGTGTCAACGGTCAAACAAAATGTGTTGGTTTAAGCTGCCTCTCAGCACGGACGTGTGGGCCAACCCTGTCATAAATGGGTTTAAACGAACCTAATCGGTAGGAGTACTAGGTAGTTTTTGGCATGGATTAAGAAATTTTGGGTATGTTTTTGCTATTTTTTGTACAATAGATTCTTCCTAGGGCTGGTTGAAAGTGGTAGTTTTTTGTTAAATACTCTACATATTGTAAGTAGGAGTGAAAGTTAAGCTTTGGAAGCCAATAAGCAAGGCTAGTTACATAGTGCATATGTGTACATGATTGAAAGTAAATATCAACCATGAGTGACTAATATCTTGATGAAAAACTCGAAACTATGGAATACTAGGGAAAAAATGCATGGTTGGAAATACTAGCAATGTTCATGTCCGTTGCAACGAATCATAATTAGAATAATACTTATTCACAAACTTGGTACAAAACACTCTAATTTTGATATACATATGTCACTAGAGATATATTATGTTTCAATTAGAATATATTCCTTGGGCTGTTTTGGTGAGGTCAGGGAGGGATGTGGTTGGTTTTAAGATACTAATTATGGGTTTTTCTGCAAATTGGTAGACAAGTGGGATGTTGGTGAGAAAAGGCAACAACTTACCTCACAATCGTTAGATGTAGATCTAATGGTCAGAAAGGACGGATGGCAGACACACCAGCATCACCAACTTAGTCTTGTGTAGGAGTACTAGCAAGATCCGTGCATTGCACGGAACATCAAGATGCATTTTTTTTATAAAACACTTGTTGTGATTGACCCTTGCGGGAGTAATCCCATGTGTAAAAACTAATGATATCTCGAGAAATATGAGATAAGGTGAAGAGGAGTGGGGTGTGGTGGTGGTTGGTGGTGTTGGAAATCGTAGCATAATTTTAAAATTTTCCTACACTCACCAAGATCCATCTATGGAGTATACTAGCAACGAGGGGAAAGGAGTGCATCTACATACCCTTGTAGATCGCGAGCGGAAGCGTTCCAATGAACGTGGATGACGTAGTCGTACTCGCCGTGATTCAAATCACCGATGACCGAGTGCCGAACGGACAGCACCTCCGCGTTCAACACACGTACGGTGTAGCGACGTCTCCTCCTTCTTGATCCAGCAAGGGGAAGGAGAGGTTGATGGAGATCCAGCAGCACGACGGCGTGGTGGTGGATGTAGCGGGTCTCGGCAGGGCTTCGCCGAGCTTCTGCGAGAGGGAGAGGTGTAGCAGGGGAGGAGGGAGGCGCCCAAGGCTGTAGTACTACTGCCCTCCCTCCCCCCTTTATATAGGCCCCCTGGGAAGGGGGGGCGCCGGCCAGGATCCCATCTGGAGGGGGGGCGACGGCCAGGGGGGAAGACTTGCCCCCCAAGGCAAGTGGGGCGCCCCCCACCCTAGGGTTTCCAACCCTAGGCGCAGGGGGAAGGCCCATGGGGGCGCCCCAGCCCACTAAGGGCTGTTTGCCCTCCCACTTCAGCCCATGGGGCCCTCCGGGATAGGTGGCCCCACCCGGTGGACCCCCGGGACCCTTCCGGTGGTCCCGGTACAATACCGGTGACCCCCGAAACTTTCCCGGTGGCCGAAACTTGACTTCCTATATATAATTCTTCACCTCTGGACCATTCCGGAACTCCTCGTGACATCCGAGATCTCATCCGGGACTCCGAACAACTTTCGGGTTTCCGCATACACATATCTCTACAACCCTAGCATCACCGAACCTTAAGTGTGTAGACCCTACGGGTTCGGGAGACATGCAGACATGACCGAGACGCCTCTCCGGTCAATAACCAACAGCGGGATCTGGATACCCATGTTGGCTCCCACATGTTCCACGATGATCTCATCGGATGAACCACGATGTCGAGGATTCAATCAATCCCGTATACAATTCCCCTTGTCAATCGGTATGTTACTTGCCCGAGATTCGATCGTCGGTATCCCAATACCTTGTTCAATCTCGTTACCGGCAAGTCTCTTTACTCGTACCGCAATGCATGATCCCGTGACTAACGCCTTAGTCACATTGAGCTCATTATGATGATGCATTACCGAGTGGGCCCAGAGATACCTCTCCGTCACACGGAGTGACAAATCCCAGTCTCGATCCGTGCCAACCCAACAGACACTTTCGGAGATACCCGTAGTGCACCTTTATAGTCACCCAGTTACGTTGTGACGTTTGGCACACCCAAAGCACTCCTACGGTATCCGGGAGTTGCACGATCTCATGGTCTAAGGAAAAGATACTTGACATTGGAAAAGCTCTAGCAAACGAAACTACACGATCTTTTATGCTATGCTTAGGATTGGGTCTTGTCCATCACATCATTCTCCTAATGATGTGATCCCGTTATCAATGACATCCAATGTCCATAGTCAGGAAACCATGACTATCTGTTGATCAACGAGCTAGTCAACTAGAGGCTTACTAGGGACACGTTGTGGTCTATGTATTCACACATGTATTACGATTTCCGGATAACACAATTATAGCATGAACAATAGACAATTACCATGAACAAAGAAATATAATAATAACCATTTATTATTGCCTCTAGGGCATATTTCCAACAGTCTCCCACTTGCACTAGAGTCAATAATCTAGTTACATTGTGATGAATCGAACACCCATTGCGTCCTGGTGTTGATCATGTTTTGCTCTAGGGAGAGGTTTAGTCAACGGATCTGCTACATTCAGGTCCGTATGTACTTTACAAATATCTATGTCTCCATTTTGAACACTTTCACGAATGGAGTTGAAGCGACGCTTGATATGCCTGGTCTTCCTGTGAAACCTGGGCTCCTTGGCAAGGGCAATAGCTCCAGTGTTGTCACAGAAGAGAGTCATCGGGCCCGACGCATTGGGAATCACCCCTAGGTCGGTAATGAACTCCTTCATCCAGACTGCTTCCTGTGCTGCCTCCGAGGCTGCCATGTACTCCGCTTCACATGTAGATCCCGCCACGACGCTTTGCTTGCAACTGCACCAGCTTACTGCTCCTCCATTCAAAATATACACGTATCCGGTTTGTGACTTCGAGTCATCCAGATCTGTGTCGAAGCTAGCGTCGACGTAACCCTTTACGACGAGCTCTTCGTCACCTCCATAAACGAGAAACATATCCTTAGTCCTCTTCAGGTACTTCAGGATATTCTTGACCGCTGTCCAGTGTTCCATGCCGGGATTACTTTGGTACCTTCCTACCAAACTTACGGCAAGGTTTACATCAGGTCTGGTACACAGCATGGCATACATAATAGACCCTATGGCCGAGGCATAGGGGATGACACTCATCTTTTCTCTATCTTCTGCCGTGGTCGGGCATTGAGCCGTGCTCAATTGCACACCTTGCAATACAGGCAAGAACCCCTTCTTGGACTGATCCATATTGAACTTCTTCAATATCTTGTCAAGGTATGTACTCTGTGAAAGACCAATGAGGCGTCTTGATCTATCTCTATAGATCTTGATGCCTAATATATAAGCAGCTTCTCCAAGGTCCTTCATTGAAAAACACTTATTCAAATAGGCCTTTATACTTTCCAAGAATTCTATATCATTTCCCATCAATAGTATGTCATCCACATATAATATGAGAAATGCTACAGAGCTCCCACTCACTTTCTTGTAAACACAGGCTTCTCCATAAGTCTGTGTAAACCCAAACGCTTTGATCATCTCATCAAAGCGAATGTTCCAACTCCGAGATGCTTGCACCAGCCCATAGATTGAGCGCTGGAGCTTGCATACTTTGTTAGCATTCTTAGGATCGACAAAACCTTCCGGCTGCATCATATACAACTCTTCCTTAAGGAAGCCGTTAAGGAATGCCGTTTTGACGTCCATCTGCCATATCTCATAATCATAGTATGCGGCAATTGCTAACATGATTCGGACGGACTTCAGCTTCGCTACGGGTGAGAAAGTCTCATCGTAGTCAACCCCTTGAACTTGTCGATAACCCTTAGCGACAAGTCGAGCCTTATAGATGGTCACATTACCATCCGCGTCTGTCTTCTTCTTAAAGATCCATTTGTTTTCTATGGCTCGCCGATCATCGGGCAAGTCAGTCAAAGTCCATACTTCGTTTTCATACATGGATCCTATCTCGGATTTCATGGCTTCTAGCCATTTGTCGGAATCCGGGCCCGCCATCGCTTCTTCATAGTTCGAAGGTTCACCGTTGTCTAACAACATGATTTCCAGGACAGGGTTGCCGTACCACTCTGGTGCGGAACGTGTCCTTGTGGACCTACGAAGTTCAGTAGTAACTTGATCCGAAGCTTCATGATCATCATCATTAACTTCCTCCCCAGTCGGTGTAGGCACCACAGGAACATTTTCCCGCGCTGCGCTACTTTCCGGTTCGGAAGGGGTGACTATCACCTCATCAAGTTCCACTTTCCTCCCACTCAATTCTTTCGAGAGAAACTCCTTCTCCAGAAAGGACCCGTTCTTGGCAACGAAGATCTTGCCTTCGGATCTGAGGTAGAAGGTATACCCAATAGTTTCCTTAGGGTATCCTATGAAGACGCATTTTCCGACTTGGGTTCGAGCTTTTCAGGTTGAAGTTTCTTGACATAAGCATCGCATCCCCAAACTTTTAGAAACGACAGCTTAGGTTTCTTCCCAAACCATAATTCATACGGTGTCGTCTCAACGGATTTAGACGGAGCCCTATTTAAAGTGAATGCGGCAGTCTCTAAAGCATAGCCCCAAAATGAGAGCGGTAAATCGGTAAGAGACATCATAGATCGCACCATATCCAATAGAGTGCGATTACGACGTTCGGACACACCGTTTCTCTGAGGTGTTCCAGGCGGCGTGAGTTGTGAAACTATTCCACATTTCCTTAAGTGTGTACCAAATTCGTGACTTAAATATTCTCCTCCACGATCTGATCGTAAGAATTTTATTTTTCTGTCACGTTGATTCTCAACCTCACTCTGAAATTCCTTGAACTTTTCAAAGGTTTCAGACTTGTGTTTCATTAGGTAGACATACCCATATCTACTTAAGTCATCAGTGAGAGTGAGAACATAACGATATCCTCCGCGAGCCTCAACACTCATTGGACCGCACACATCGGTATGTATGATTTCCAATAAGTTGGTTGCTCGCTCCATTGTTCCGGAGAACGGAGTCTTGGTCATCTTACCCATGAGGCATGGTTCGCACGTGTCAAATGATTCGTAATCAAGAGACTCCAAAAGTCCATCTGCATGGAGCTTCTTCATGCGCTTGACACCAATGTGACCAAGGCGGCAGTGCCACAAGTATGTGGGACTATCGTTATCAACTTTACATCTTTTGGTATTCACACTATGAATATGTGTAACATCACGTTCGAGATTCATCAAGAATAAACCATTGACCAGCGGGGCATGACCATAAAACATATCTCTCATATAAATAGAACAACCATTATTCTCAGATTTAAATGAGTAGCCATCTCGAATTAAACGAGATCCAGATACAATGTTCATGCTCAAAGCTGGCACTAAATAACAATTATTGAGGTTTAAAACTAATCCCGTAGGTAGATGCAGAGGTAGCGTGCCGACGGCGATCACATCGACCTTGGAACCATTCCCGACGCGCATCGTCACCTCGTCCTTCGCCAGTCTCCGTTTATTCCATAGTTCCTGTTTGAGTTACAAATATGAGCAACCGCACCGGTATCAAATACCCAGGAGCTACTACGAGTACTGGTAAGGTACACATCAATTACATGTATATCACATATACCTTTGGTGTTGCCGGCCTTCTTGTCCGCTAAGTATTTGGGGCAGTTCCGCTTCCAGTGACCACTTCCCTTGCAATAAAAGCACTCAGTTTCAGCCTTGGGTCCATTCTTTGACTTCTTCCCAGTAACTGGCTTACCGGGCGCGGCAACTCCCTTGCCGTCCTTCTTGAAGTTCTTCTTACCCTTGCCCTTCTTGAACTTAGTGGTTTTATTCACCATCAACACTTGATGTTCTTTTCTGATCTCCACCTCCGCTGATTTCAGCATTGAATATACCTCAGGAATGGTCTTTTCCATCCCCTGCATATTGAAGTTCATCACAAAGCTCTTGTAGCTCGGTGGAAGCGACTGAAGGATTCTGTCAATGACCGCGTCATCCGGGAGATTAACTCCCAGCTGAGTCAAGCGGTTGTGTAACCCAGACATTTTGAGTATGTGCTCACTGACAGAACTATTTTCCTCCATCTTACAACTGAAGAACTTGTCGGAGACTTCATATCTCTCGACCCGGGCATGAGCTTGGAAAACCATTTTCAGCTCTTCGAACATCTCATATGCTCCGTGTTCTCAAAACGCTTTTGGAGCCCCGGTTCTAAGCTGTAAAGCATGCCGCACTGAACGAGGGAGTAATCATCAGCACGTGATTGCCAAGCGTTCATAACGTCTTGGTTCTCTGGGATTGGTGCTTCACCTAGCGGTGCTTCTAAGACATAATCTTTCTTGGCAGCTATGAGGATGATCCTCAGATTCCGGACCCAGTCCGGATAGTTGCTGCCATCATCTTTCAGCTTGGTTTTCTCTAGGAACGCGTTGAAATTGAGGACAACGTGGGCCATTTGATCTACAAGACATAGTGTAAAGATTTTAGACTAAGTTCATGATAATTAAGTTCATCTAATCAAATTACTCAATGAACTCCCACTCAGATAGACATCCCTCTAGTCATCTAAGTGAAACATGATCCGAGTTAACTAGGCCGTGTCCGATCATCACGTGAGACGGACTAGTCAAGATCGGTGAACATCTCCATGTTGATCGTATCTTCTATACGACTCATGCTCGACCTTTCGGTCCTCCGTGTTCCGAGGCCATGTCTGTACATGCTAGGCTCGTCAAGTCAACCTAAGTGTATTGCGTGTGTTCCGAGGCCATGTCTGTACATGCTAGGCTCGTCAACACCCGTTGTATGCGAACGTTAGAATCTATCACACCCGATCATCACGTGGTGCTTCGAAACAACGAACCTTCGCAACGGTGCACAGTTAGGGGGAACACTTTCTTGAAATTATCATAAGGGATCATCTTACTTACTACCGTCGTTCTAAGCAAATAAGATGCAAAAACATGATAAACATCACATGCAATCAAATAGTGACATGATATGGCCAATATCATTTGCTCCTTTGATCTCCATCTTCGGGGCACCATGATCATCTTCGTCACCGGCATGACACCATGATCTCCATCATCATGATCTCCATCATTGTGTCTTCATGAAGTCGTCACGCCAACGATTACTTCTACTTCTATGGCTAACGCGTTTAGCAACAAAGTAAAGTAATTTACATGGCGTTATTCAATGACACGCAGGTCATGCAAAATAATAAAGACAACTCCTATGGCTCCTGCCGGTTGTCATACTCATCGACATGCAAGTCGTGATTCCTATTACAAGAATATGATCAATCTCATACATCACATATATCATTCATCACATCTTCTGGCCATATCACATCACATAACACATGCTGCAAAAACAAGTTAGACGTCCTCTAATTGTTGTTGCAAGTTTTTACGTGGTTTGTAGGTTTCTAGCAAGAACGTTTCTTACCTACGTATGACCACAACGTGATTTGCCAATTTCTATTTACCCTTCATAAGGACCCTTTTCATCGAATCCGTTCCGACTAAAGTAGGAGAGACAGACACCCGCTAGCCACCTTATGCAACTAGTGCATGTCAGTCGGTGGAACCTGTCTCACGTAAGCGTACGTGTAAGGTCGGTCCGGGCCGCTTCATCCTACAATGCCGCCGAAACAAGATACGACTAGTAGCGGCAAGAAGAATTGGCAACATCAACGCCCACAACTGCTTTGTGTTCTACTCGTGCATAGTAACTACGCATAGGCCTGGCTCTGATACCACTATTGGGAATCGTAGCATAATTTTAAAATTTTCCTACGCTCACCAAGATCCATCTATGGAGTATACTAGCAACGAGGGGAAAGGAGTGCATCTACATACCCTTGTAGATCGCGAGCGGAAGCGTTCCAATGAACGTGGATGACGGAGTCGTACTCGCCGTGATTCAAATCACCGATGACCGAGTGCCGAACGGACAGCACCTCCGCGTTCAACACACGTACGGTGCAGCGACGTCTCCTCCTTCTTGATCCAGCAAGGGGAAGGAGAGGTTGATGGAGATCCAGCAGCACGACGGCGTGGATGTGGATGTAGCGGGTCTCGGCAGGGCTTCGCCGAGCTTCTACGAGAGGGAAAGGTGTAGCAGGGGAGGAGGGAGGCGCCCAAGGCTGTAGTACTACTGCCCTCCCTCCCCCCTTTATATAGGCCCCATGGGAAGGGGGGGCGCCGGCCAGGATCCCATCTGGAGGGGGGGGCGGCGGCCAGGGGCGAAGACTTGCCCCCCAAGGCAAGTGGGGCGCCCCCCCCACCCTAGGGTTTCCAACCCTAGGCGCAGGGGGAAGGCCCATGGGGGGCGCCCCAGCCCACTACGGGCTGGTTGCCCTCCCACTTCAGCCCATGGGGCCCTCCGGGATAGGTGGCCCCACCCGGTGGACCCCCGGGACCCTTCCGGTGGTCCCGGTACAATACCGGTGACCCCCGAAACTTTCCCGGTGGCCGAAACTTGACTTCCTATATATAATTCTTCACCTCCGGACCATTCCGGAACTCCTCGTGACGTCCGGGATCTCATCCGGGACTCCGAACAACTTTCGGGTTTCCGCATACACATATCTCTACAACCCTAGCGTCACCGAACCTTAAGTGTGTAGACCCTACGGGTTCGGGAGACATGCAGACATGACCGAGACGCCTCTCCGGTCAATAACCAAAAGCGGGATCTGGATACCCATGTTGGCTCCCACATGTTCCACGATGATCTCATCGGATGAACCACGATGTCGAGGATTCAATCAATCCCGTATACAATTCCCTTTGTCAATCGGTATGTTACTTGCCCGAGATTCGATCGTCGGTATCCCAATACCTTGTTCAATCTCGTTACCGGCAAGTCTCTTTACTCATACCGCAATGCATGATCCCGTGACTAACGCCTTAGTCACATTGATCTCATTATGATGATGCATTACCGAGTGGGCCCAGAGATACCTCTCCGTCACACGGAGTGACAAAAGCCCAGTCTCGATCCGTGCCAACCCAACAGACACTTTCGGAGATACCCGTAGTGCACCTTTATAGTCACCCAGTTACGTTGTGACGTTTGGCACACCCAAAGCACTCCTACGGTATCCGGGAGTTGCACGATCTAATGGTCTAAGGAAAAGATACTTGACATTGGAAAAGCTCTAGCAAACGAAACTACACGATCTTTTATGCTATGCTTAGGATTGGGTCTTGTCCATCACATCATTCTCCTAATGATGTGATCCCGTTATCAACGACATCCAATGTCCATAGTCAGGAAACCATGACTATCTGTTGATCAACGAGCTAGTCAACGAGAGGCTTACTAGGGACACGTTGTGGTCTATGTATTCACACATGTATTACGATTTCCGGATAACACAATTATAGCATGAACAATAGACAATTACCATGAACAAAGAAATATAATAATAACCATTTATTATTGCCTCTAGGGCATATTTCCAACAGGTGGTCGGACTGAGCGGAGGCATGGGGATTGACGACGCTGGCAGCGGCCACCAGGCCACTTTGTTCCAGAGGCTTCCTTTCTTAATTGCTCAACAATGAGGTTTGTTGGAGATAAGGATGAACGAGGGAAGGCCTTGTCTGCAAATGTGGAGAGGGGTGCGGGTATCTATTAGTTTAATTTCCATCCGCTAGATATAGATTGGACGGTCTATATTGCAAGATGGCACACGTACCATCATCACCAACTCGGTTTTTTATAAGAGAAGAAATATAAGTATGGAGATACAAACGTATTATCGATACTTGCTTCCGTAAACTAGCATCTACATTCTATTCAACGCCTCGGCATGTGGGGCCTTAGCACAATGACTTCTCGACTGTGTAAAACAAAGATTTTCCCGTCGCCGACAAGGAGGGGGTGACGGCGGCGCGCTTTTGGCTTGCTCTAGTCCTAGTAGTCATAGTAGGTGGTCTAAGCACGTGTAGATTTATTCTTTTTCACGTCTCGTGTTCGTCGTACTGCCATGACTGTTGATGAATAGACGGTAAGTTATTCACGGGGAAACCCTTGTTGAGCGTGTTTGCGAGAGAGAGAGAGAGACAGTGTGCGTGTGTGATATGTTAGAGACTGAGGCAATGATAACAGATTCTTTGTGTCTATGTGTGTGGAGGATAGAGAGAGACATGTACATGGGGCTTTGTGTTGTGTAACGTGGAGACACATATACATAATTAGAGAGTGAGTGTGTGAGATACACATGCGGACATGAGGAGAGATGAGGATCCAGATAAATGGGTGTTTGTGCGTGTTTGTGTGTGTTTGTGCACACGTTTGTGTGTGAGAGGGAGAGAGTGTATGTGGAGTAGAGAGACCACTGATGATGTAAACCTAGTATAAGGGAAGGGGAATGGTGTGACATGTGTAGTAGCGAGATAGCACGGGTGCGGGCGGGGGGGAGCAGACTATTTGGAAGAGACATCGAGTGTTTGTGTGTGGGAGAGGGGTGTGAGAGCGAGAGAAAGAGAGAGCTAGCGACGGAGAGAGAGAGAGAGAGAGAGGAAGAGAGGGGGCGAGAGGGGTCGTTTGTGTCCATAAATGGCGTATAGATAGGGAGACAATGTTGATGTTGTCCGAAATTGGCCTATGAACGGAGACGCAAGGGAAGCGAGTCATCGTGTGTGTGATAGGGACTTCATGAGAGATCTAGAATAGATGGTGTAGAGAACAATGTGCGAAATCGAGAACGATTATACATTAGGGAGCTATGCAAAGAGTCACAACATATATGTATACAGGGAAGGAGCTGGGGCGGGTCCGCATGTGGGAGAGATAGAAAGAGGAGAGTGGTGCACAAGGAGACAAAGTGTGCTTGTTTGCAGTGGGGGTGGTGTGTGAGGTGAGTGCGCGAGAACCACATAACTAGGGAGATAGACGTTTGGGGGCGACGTTTTGTGTGTATGGGAAATATACACTCTACATAGTGCGTGTGCTTGGGTAAGAGAGATAGCGGGAGACCTAGAGAGTGAGGGAAGAGATGTGTGCATGCCCGAGAGACAAAGTGATAGAGACCTATGTTGGGGTCCGGACTTTACAAGAGAGAGGGGTGTTAATGTGCTCGTGTGTTGGTGTTTGGGGGAGAGAACGACTTCTCTATGTGTGTGTGTGTGTGGTGGTGGGGGGGGTTGACTTCAGATAAAGAGTGAGGTGTCTATATTTGAGGGACTTTAGCGTAATTGAGATATTGTGCACTCATGGTTGATCAATTTGTTTCACAGTTTGTACTATGAGATAACGATACTTTTGAACATGCGTGATATACCTTGATGTACCAGAATTACAAACCTAAGATTGGAATTTTGGAATTCGACTCCATCATTAGCTTTTGTAATTCATTTAAACGGAGGTACATTTTTTAAGCCGGGATTTCGTGATTTCAAATTCATATATCAAACCTAGAGATATACACATACGGGCATGTTCAAACTTTATAATCATCCACTTTATTCATACACATACACATTTTTGCTTTTGTCATCATATTTAGGATAAACACATTTGGAATTTCATTTGAATTGGACCGTATGATGGTATTTGCTTGTAGTAGCTCAATGATCCATATTTGAATTGAATGGACAATCTAAGTTTCGAGTTGGAGACATTGATTTTCAAAACTTGCACATTTTTTTGCGTGCAAAACAAACAAATTGTCGGCCATGATATCATAGTCGGCCGTACGAGAGCAGAATACTTATAATTTTAGGCGCCAAAAGCTTTCAAACTTCCCGCTCACATCGAAATATCACGCGCCCGAAAGTTTAGCCCTGCGATATTCCTGTTTTACCCCTGCCACATGAACGGAAAAGGGCTGCTTTGGTAACTCCATTGTTTTCCCCTCTTTGCCCCCAACATTCTTCCCCAGAGCCCCTCCCCTTCCCCTCCCCGACCCCCCAACCACGGCAAGCCGCCGAATCTAGTCCTCCGCCGCAGCGGTGGACCTCACACCCCGCCGGATCTACCTTCCGCACCTTGGAACCCCCAACTGCCAACTCACCACTTCACCGGAGCCGCTTCAGCGACTGGCTTGTCCACCGCTCCAGATCTCCTTGACCGCCATCATGGTCCACCGCACCGGATCTGCTTAACCGGCGCCCTCGTCCACCACAGCGTAGGCCCTTCACTGACTCCCTCGTCCGCCCCTTCGCTGGCCCTTCATACAAGCCCTCGTCCGCCGCAACAGATCCGCCTCACCGAAAGCACTGTACAACGCGCCCGCCGAAGCCTTCGTCCACTGCACCGGACCCGCTCCACGGACGCCATATTCAACTCCACCGGCCCTGCTTTACCGACGCCGCAGCCTCATCAGGTTATTTCGATTTGTACTCCTTCGGTTTTTCTCTTTATCGTGCAACTGTTCACTTACCACAGATGAGCTTTCTTGTATGTCGACAGGCGCCGCAACCGTAGCACCGGAGCCGCTTCAGCGACGGCGACAGCCGGCCCAAACTCAACCGCAACACGAGCACCATCGACGATCCTTAGCTATCAAGTATGACAACGATACCCATACGCCGCCGAGAATCAGGTACTATTATCCAACGGCCGGCGCCTACGTTCACTTTCCTAGCATAAGCACCGCACCTTTGAATTTCTTCAGGGCATCATTCAGTTTTTCATGAGACGCGTTATTCTGCTTGCACCTGTAGGGCCATACTTCTGGCAGTGAACATGTTACATGTGCTAAATTACATACCAGTGCACATATAGTTAATATGCTTTAGTTTTGTTCTGATGCCACCTGTTGGTTCCATCAGACTGCTTAATGTTCTCTATGCTTAATTACACATCAGCAAACTAGCATGTGGTTCCGCTGCTTTTTGTTCGTTTTACCCTACATTTTCTGATGCTAGCTATTACATCACTGCTCCGAGCCTCTGTTCATTACTTGTTTGTGTGTTCTTGATCTTCCCAAGTTGCATGACTAATTTGATGCTTCTATTAATTATGGAGCTGCCAACCCCATCAAGCAAAATATTTGTTCTTTTGGGGCTGGCACCTCGAACAAGCATAAAAATAGAGGGAAGCAGATATATTGTCGTGTATGCACACACCCTTCTTTCATTAGTTTAGATGAACCATTGATGATCAATTCGGACCAGTGCATGCGATTAAAATTAATTTTACCTAAATAGATGGTGCAGAATAAACTACAACAACTAGATTTGCAACCACGGGATGCTGACGATATCTTCAAAGAACATTGCAACAGCAGCTAGGCTTCACAGCAACATATGGTAAGCCAGTGTGTTTTAGTACATGTGAAATGTAATGCGAGTGGGCTGCTTTCTTGGCTTGTGCCCTCAACGTGTAATCCTACCGAATTACAAATAGTTCAGTTGTCTGCTTTGCTGTATTGCTTGATTCGAATGCTTATTTGTTGTTACGCTATACCTGAGTTGGCCAATATGTCAGCAGTGCCTGCTGTACTATCGTAAAGAAATGCATGCCTATTTCATTTGAGTCCTTAACTTTTCCTCTCAACTTCATCACAAGACTGTCTTCGTAGTTTATATGAGGCCACACTGTTAAGTGCTTTCTCAGATTATTTCAACTGCTTAGATGCCTTGGCAACTTAAATATAGCGGTTGTACACTCCCTTTCAACTAGGGATGTCAACTGGGTCCCGTTTAATCCCGATTAAAGTCCACTAGTGGTATGATAGTTCAAAAGAGTTTTTGTTTTTTGAGGAAAATGAACTAGGGAGGTAGCAAAAACTAACTAGATGGGACTGGCGGATGTCGTTTATTTGCCACTTACATCCCTAGTTTCATCTTACCATTTTAATTTCTTTTCGGCTGATGCTGCTTCGAACCATTTAAATATAGTTTGCCATGCTCGGCAATAATTCGTCCGTCGTTTACCATGTAAGCTTACTGCCTGGATCATACGATAACTATCTCTTACTGATGTCCAGCGGAAACCTTTCAGGATGCCGTTCACACTAGGACACAATGTACAACCCCAGAATCTATTTGTGGAAGCAGTGCGCCATCCATGTTACCAGATGGTAGCAGTTCAGAGGCAACACCGCCGGAGAGCAGTCTGAGCACAGATATTATAGTGCTTGAGGCTCTACTAGAGGCAGAAAGAGATGGTGTGGCTGCCATGAATGAGGTAATCTTTATCTTGAGGCTGGAAATTACGGAATTAGCGGCACGCATTATGCAAGCAACCCAAGAATTGGAGGAAGTAAGAATGTTGCATTTGAAGACGGAGGAGGTCCTGCTGTTTCTGCTATCTGAAGCCCAAGGTAATCCCGGTTCTTCTTTAGATACCAGTTGAAATTGTCATTAGATTATTGTACTTGCATGTTGTGTCATGTCTCTGAATGGATTATGTTGCAAGACCCCCTATGTTGTCCATGTGTTGTAATGATCCGAATTTTTTAGGCGAGGTAATCCTCAGTACTTGTATGATTGACATAAGGTGAACTGTTTTTCGTGTGAGCATATTGTATTGGATGAAATAACTGTTTGACTCAGAGTGTATCCAACCTACTGAATTCGAAGATCACGGCATTTCTAAATCATAATCATATATAAAGGTGGAATAAATCTTTGTTGTGGTTTTGAAGAAATAAATAACAAAACGTATAATTATCTGTGGATATTCGTAATCGAATACAAATTGGATTTGAATTTAGTTTGCCAGGTCCCAGGGCAAACGTGAATGCTAATTCTCCCAAGTTTTGAACGAAGCGGCTAAACACCCACTATAATTTGTGGGCTGCCCGAAGCAAGTGTTTGCGAGATGGAAATTACTGTCTACCCCTGACACTTGACATCCTTATCGACCGGATTTACACTGCTGTCGATAGGGGTAGACTAGTAACTTCAATCAGACGTGACACGACGGCCTCTGAGCCCATTCAGACACGGTGGGCGCCAAACGTGGGCGGCAAAACACATTTGATTCAAGCTCGTCCGAAAGACATGTGTCTCTTCCTCCATTTCCCCATTCATACACGGTGGGCGGCAAAACAAACTCTCCTCGTCCGAAATCGATGTAGGCTAATATTTTAAATAGGGGCAGATGTGTAACTTCCATCAGACGTGACACAACCGCCCTACCTGTCAGCCCCGTTCATACACCGTGGGCGCCAACCGTGGGCGGCAAAACACCCTCTCCTCGCCCGAAATAGTTACCGGCAAATATTTGGGAGATGCGAGATTACCGTCCTATCCCCAACCGACGCGATGTCCGAAATTTTAAACGGGGGATAAGTTCGTAACTTTCCCCCATTTCAGAGAAGCGCGTCCCAAAGTTTGAGATCCCCCTCCCCTCCATTTCCCCATTCATACACCGTCGGCGGCACGACAACCTCCGCACTGCGGCCAGCCTCCTCCGTCCGCCACCCCATCCTCCACCTTGCCGGAGCCGCTACCCCTACCCCGTCGTCCACTGCAAGAGATGGACGTCTCTCATCCACGGCGCTGGACCAGGATCCTTTCATCGCCTCCTCTCGCTTCATCGGCGCCGTCGTCCACCTTGCCGTTGCCGCTCCTACGACCGCCTCGTCCACGGCAACAGGATATATCCCCCGACCCGGCCGTCTGCCGTCTAAAGTCTTCTTCCCCGCCGCCGACAGCCATCGCACCCGCAGCACCCTCAACGTATCAGCATAGGCCTACACGGCGTCGCAAGAGAGGTGGTACTCTTCCATATGTGCTTAAGTTATTGATCTCACCCGGAAAATAGATCGTAATTTGTTTACTGTACTTTTCTTGTCCGTACCAAATCGTAGTGGCTAGTTGAAAGCAAACATTGGTTGCGAAGTAGCTTTGTCCGGTTTGCACCTTCAGATCCGCCATGGCACGGGCACTATACTCGTAAAGCTTATGGTTTCCCCCCTTTATATTCACTACCATCATCGTAGGTGCTTCGTGTCGTGCTAGCACTGCTCCTCAAGACCTCAACCCAAAGCTTACGTGTTGAAATACGAATCTGATATGATGCTCATATCACTAAAACAGAGAACGTTTAATTGGTCACCTAATGTTCCTATATTCGTTTCGAAAAGCATGTGCGCCACCCACTGGTCCAGCTAGTTCCACTTTCCTGATTTTTCTCTTGATGCTTAGGGTTTTCCCCTTTTATCTACTCTACTATGATCTGCGTAGGTGCTTTCTGTCGTACTAGCATTACTCCACCCTTCAAGCTAAACAACACAACACTCAGAATTCGAAAGCTTAGTTGTTCAAATATGATTGTGATATGATACTGATATTAGTTAACCGACACATTTAATTGGTTAGCTAAAGGTCCCACTTGAGTTTCCAAATGCATGTCGCGACATATAGAGAGACAGCATAATTGCATTTCTTTGTCACTTGTTGACCGTACTTTCTTGTCCATACCAAATCTTAGTTGTTATTTCAAAGCAAACATCGGTTGCTAACTACCCTTTGCGCGGTTTGCAGCTTCAGATCTGCCATCCCACTGCCACGGTCAACACTGTACTCATCATGCTTATGTTTTCCCCATTTTATGATGACCACAATCAGCCTACGTGGTTCGTGTCGTAATAGCACTGCTCCACCCATCGAGCTAAACAAGCTTAGTTGTACAAATTCATATATGATATTATTGCTGATATTAGTAAAACTGAGAGATGTTTAATTGGTTAGCTAAATGTTCCTACTTTAGTTTCGAAATGCATGTGAGCCACATATGGAGAGACCGGAAAGAATAGTATTTCTCTGTGCGCTCTGGTTCATCATGGGTGGCCAACCGACATTGTATTGAAAGACTTGTAATATCTTCAATCTGCTTGCTCTTCTGCTCTTCTTTAAGATGATACTCTTCTCTTGCGGTCGACTGGTCAGGTCGAGTTGTTCTCCCTTAGTATATTTTGAATCTGTCAGGTCAGGTCGACTTGTTCTTCTTTACTATATGTTGAAGCTATCATCTGCGAAGTGTCATCACTTCTGGAGCTCTCATATTTTGAGTAGTAGGCCACATTATATTAATGCACACAACAAATTACAGCATGCATGGCATCTTTTAAAAGAATTGCAGAGATAGCACAAAGGGGTTTACAGGGAGGCAGTATTGGATTAGAATCACTTCTGCATTACAAAGAAAATCTCACTTGTTTTTATGTTTTCATGCATGTCAGATATTGAACATTATCAAAATGAATATGAGAATGGGCGCACGAGAGGAATATTGCGGAACGATCCACTGGCTAACAAACTTGGCATGGTGGAGGATGGCCTATCTTATTCACCCATCAAGGTGCTTGCTCTAACTTTGCAAAGTTGTATTGGTCGCACATATTTTGCATCTGACCTCTTGCATTACTTCTACTTTGTTACACCATCTGCTTAGTTTAAGCATCATATATGAGTATATGCCATACCTATCCATTTTCTGTACCTATTCCATGTGTCGTCACACTATGTTTTTCCAGTCAAATGTTGTTCTTTCGTAATAGATGTCCAAAAGGAAGAGGGTGAGTGCAGATCCTCAAGGAGTACAAACTAGGTATTTGGAAAAGGTAGTGATACCTGTTAAATCAGATAGATCAGCAGCCACAGAAAACACAGGCCCAACTGTACCACACTTTACCCCTACTCCAGTGGCCAAACCCCTATTAGAACTGCTGGGAGCCCAGCGTCAGGTACTGTCTATGATATCAATTCAAAATTTGAACTCCTAAATTTCTGCTTGTGCCTTACCTTCTCTCTTGTATGAAAACTAATTTCAGATGAATCTCCTTGCTCAAAGGATCATACGATCTCAAAACAATAATGGGCTCTGCATTGCTCTTGTCAGTACCTCTCTCCCTTTTGCCTTGTAACGCTGTACTTAATTAATTGCTATTTGATTATGTATCATCAGTCTGCACCTGAGCTTCATTATCCTCTGTTTCTTCCAATATTATTTGATCTATATTTACTCTTTGCAAAATGTAGAATAATGGCAACGCTTATAAAGAATTTTCTTTGGGGAATTTATTGAATTATCCTTCCATCAACATGGAGAAGGGCTTTGTCCAGCCCGTGTTAACATGTAATGTAAGTTCATCCTTCTCAAGCCTTCAAACTTTGTTCTAGTATAGATTTGGATAGGCATCATTTCCTCCACTGCTGTTTGCTTTGCTGTTTACATCTGATTGGATGTTTGCAACAACTACCAGTTTCAAATTGTAGTTGTAAAAACATGTTCCTTATGCAGAACAGATCCATTTATTTGCTTATATAATTGTGAAACCTGTTACGTGTCTCCTTGTTTCTCTTTCAGACTCGTATCTCTTACGCCAGGCAGAACTTTAGGGAAGATAGTGAGCCAAACCATCTTGAGGACAGCGAGATGACCCCAAGGTCCTGTCTTGATGAAGACAGTGAGTTGAAGCTACTCACCAGCAGGTGTGAGACAACCTCTGTGCAGTCGCTGCCTCAATCAGTTCGACTTCTTCAGTCTCAACTTAAAGCGGAAAGGCTTGCTTCAGCTCAGCTCCGACTTGAAGTCAAAGATGCAATGAAGATGTCAGAGGACTGCCGTGCGCACCATCATGCCTTAAATCTAGTGTTGATGCATCTATCGTTGACACAACTGAGGTCTACTCAGCTTCTTCAGCTGTTTGGGGGGCCCGACCTGGCCAGGCCTAGTGCCTTCTGAAGTGCTCTCAGTTTTGTATATTCTTTTGTCGGCGCGTTTATTTGCACTGGTGGCGAACTTTGATGCCCAGTGGATGTAATATGTGTGATAGCCGTGATAGCCTAGCGTAAGTTGCTTGCTTATTTATTTCCTTGTTGTCTTGTTTATTTGTTTGCTTGTAGTCATTGCAGTTCTTTTTCCGCGGTTTGCTAGTGGCTGCAATAACCTATTTTTTAAAACTAGGCCACAATAACCATGGGCTAATATTTACTGTAGTGACACTGGGCCTCCTACGGGCCGTAGAAACAGTGGGCCTTCTACGGGCCGTAGAAACAATGGGCCTTCTACGGGCCGTATCATCAATGGGCCTTATACGGGCAGTATGATCGATTGGCCAAACATGGGCCAATAACAGGCCGCATTATGGCCGTAAACGGGCTAGAGTTGGAATCGTCCGTTCATGGGCCGACCATAACGGGCCATCGTTAATAGGCCGTATTTGATGACGCTATGAAAACGGCCCAACGTATTAACGGACCACAAACGGGCCGACTGTAACCACGGGCTGAATTTGGCCCACAAGCAGAAAATGACAGTAACGGGCCGTAAGTAAACGAATGCTGGAAATGAGCCCAAGAATAAATGGGCTCTGAGAAGGCCGAAAGATAACATGGGCTGGAAACGGCCCAACGGAATAACGGGCCGTTAATGGGTATAAAGTGATACACTGTTCATTACGGGCCAGTTTCACCACGGGCCGTTAATGGGTGTAAAGTGATACACTGTTCATTACGGGCCAGTTTCACCACGGGCCGTTAATAGGCCAAGAGTTACATAGGGCCTCATATGGGCCGAAAGACGTCATGGGCCATACATGGGCCAGAAGTGAAAACGGGCTGGAATCATATTGGGTGGCCCAGATGACGCTACTGGGCCTAATTCGGATAGGGCGTAACGGGCCTTGGGTTAGCGGGCTGTAAATGGGCTATATGCGAACAGGCCGTTAACAGGCTTTACATGGGCCGGCCCGCCACCTTTTGACCAAGTCAAACGGGCCGGCCTTTTCACAGGAATGGGCCTCTGTTGGGCCGTGCCACGTGTCGACGTATCATAGGCGCCTTCTGTCCAATGAGTGGATGACATCTGTCCCAACGATGAGCCGACACGTGTTTCCTCCAGCCAATGATGATTTTACACGTGGAAAATCCCCATTGGTCGGGGCTGTTAACGGGTTATCAGATCCAAAACCCGACCCGATAGCTTAACGGCGTTCCGTTACGGTGGATGCCACGTGTCGGTCACCCTTGACGAAAGCACTTCTGTGACGCGGGATTTATCGTCATGGAAGTGGACACTTCCGTGATGATAATTTTGGTAATGTCATGGAACACTTCTACGACAGCACAGGTATGACTATCTTGATTCTGTCATAAAATCGTCATGGATGTACATGCATGACACAAAATGCGACCTACTGTGACAAACACGTATCATCACGGAAGTGTATTTTTTTGTAGTGTGTGCTTGGCACTTCAAATATGTACTGTCAACTCATTATATATTTGTCTCTTTATAGGCTGAACTGAGCAAGAAGGAAAGCCAAACCGCTGATCTGCAAGAGGACCTCAAATCTCAACAAGCCGAAACCTCCAAAGCCAGGGAGGATTTGACCAGCGCCTTAGCCGCTATGGAAAAGCTAAAGGAGAGCTTCAACAAGGAGCGGGCGGATTGGAACACAGAGAAATCCGCTTTGCAGAAAAGAGCTGAAGACGCAGAAGCAACTCTCAAACCGGTGGTAGACGAGCTGACTGGTGTAAAGCGGCAAGTACATGCTATGACCGCTGCTGTGTTTGGTAAGCATCCTTGCTTTATACTTTCAACATATCTTCCCATGCGTTGCTGGTTTACTGACGTTTATAATGATGCAGGAACTCGTATTAGCCATCTGAGTTCTGACGTACAGAAGAAATTGAAAGCGGCCTATACTCTGATAGAGCAGCTGTATACTGGTGCGTAGCGGATCATTTGCACTGCTTCACACAATAAACCTCCTCCAACATTGATCAAGGACACCTTAGAAAGGCTATCCATGCTGCCTGCCCTGGTTGAAGAACTAAAGAAAGCCGCGGCAAGGGCCGGAGCTCTGACCGCTCTAACCCGGGCAAAGGTGTGGGTGCCTGATCTTGATCCGGTGGACGTGGCTAAAGGCTTCCCAAGCTTAAAAGAAGACGGATCAGAATTTGGTCAGGAGGATCTCCGCGCCATAAAACGGGAAGTACGTCCACTGGCTTGTCAATTGGCTGAAGAAGCTGATCTCTCATACTATCAGGCAAGTTATGATGACAAGAACAGACGGGTTGCTACACCAATTCCGGAAGCGCAAAATCTGATCCCTCCAATCCGTAAGCACACTTATGCCCCTGATATTGAACCGTCCACCCTTATAAGCGACAAAGCTGTGTTTAGGGATGGCAACGGGGCCCCATACCCGCCAGACCCGTGGGGATTTCATCTATTAGGGGGTGGGGATGGGCGAAAAACATCCCCATGGGGATATTTACCAAACTATTTTATTCCCCATAGGGTACAACGGGGATGGGGACGATATCCTATTCCCAGACCCAATACCCATCGGGGACCCAGTTAGTAACTGTGATACTGCGGTCAACCTTAAAATATTCACAAACATACTTGCGAAAACAAAAAAAGCTCTAAAAAAACCTTAAACCTATCTCACATCCTCACCTCAGCTGCCACCATGACCAAGAAGTCAATACGACCTAGATAGGCATTAGTAGGACAAGGTAAACACCATGTATGTATGTTGATTATAGGGTGTCATATTATGTATATGAGTTTGTTTATGGGGATGGGAACCCTAATGGGGCCCCGTTCCCCAATGGGGCATGGGTATGGGGAAATTTCATCCCCAGTCATGTAAACGGGAATGGGGATGGGCTGATAGGGAATAGATGGGGATGGGGATTTTGTAGGTATCCCCATAGGGGATTGTCCCCATTGCCATCCCTAGTTGTATTCCAAGCGTTAACTGGAATCGACTAGACAACTATTGACTTCCAACCGCTGGGTAGAGACGAAGAGGATGAACCGGTGCAAGATGACCCGCAGCCGTCAGGTCAAGCTGGTGACCAATCATAATCCGGAGGCCGGTTTAGCCTTCTACATGCTGCAACACGTATTTGAGAAAACAATTATCCTTTTGGGCACTGAAACGGCTTGTAATAGGCTAGTTAAAACACTTGGTCTGTTATGCCTTCGTGCATATTTATCTGCGACTGATGCTTGCTTAATCCGACATGCTTAAGATATGATGTTCATAATCCATAGCCATTTATTCAAGCTGTTCCTGCAGATAAGAAGCTTAAAGCACCCTTGCGGTTTACCACCGGGCGGGTCATGATACCCAAATACATATATATGACCAAGGTTTATAACCAAGGTTGTAAAGATAACCAAATATGGAAATATATGATACCTGTAACTTTTAGGCATAATGTTGGCTGACCAACTTTGTAGTGAGGGTCATAACCCTAATCTGGAGTATAAATAACTCCTGTTATATGACATTGGTTGACAATAAAACCGTTCCGGGTTATGATAAACACTGGTTTATTCTATACTGGTGACTTTGAGTCAAAACCAGACCGGGCTGATAGTCTCCGGATTATAACTTGATCATGCACTGACAACTTGTAGTTGACAGCCGAACCGGGTTGATAAACACCGGTTTGAAAACATCACAAATCTTATCAAAAGAAAGAAAAACTTAGCAAAAGGCAAAAAACCGTTGTAGTCGAGGCTTTTCACGGGCTGCCAGGCCCCAAATTCGAGGCTTTTCATGGGTTACCAGGCCACTGAGTTAAACCATTTTTGCAAAGCCTTTTAAGATGGTCCTCAATCCTTAACCAATCATCGTTTTAACTTGACAAGTTCAGGGTCTTTATTTTAGAGTAACTTGTCAAAGTTCGAAGGGTCATACCAGGTTTACCTGGGCGGAGTGACTTACTTAAATAGGCAGGTTAACCCGGGGTTTTAGGTGTATACACCAGGCTTCCAAGCCATGGCTTGATAGCCTATTACAAGTGTAGATTCTTAGTTCATTTTGACAGCAAAGAATCCCCAAGTAATATTTTGAGCTGTGCTCAGTGGGTGCCTATGTTTGAGTTGTTGTTTTTACAACACTCTCTTTGGCCCCGGATTGCTTTGGCTTTGAGCCGATCAAGAGGTGTGACTATGGTTCGGATACGACCAAGCCCCCAAGTGATGCTGTGGCATTGCGCCGATCAAGAGGTGTAGCTATGGTTTGGATACGACCAAGCCCCCAAGTGATGTAACATAAAGCTTTGAGAAGCTAAATCAAGGGGTAAACCGAACGCCGCTTTATAAACAGAAGCTCCATGTAACCACACATGATGTAAGAAAAATAACAGATACCCCGCTTTAGCTGAGGTTCCGGTTTATTATATTGATCATAATATATACATTGTCATAATATGTACATAAGCAGAGCCTATGGCTCAAGTATAGTAGGGCCGAAGATGAGCGATATTCCATTGCCGGTGGGTCTCCTCCTCCGATTTACGTGAGTCCTTGCGCTCTCGAACATCTATAAGGTAGTATGACCCGTTGTGCAGATTCTTACTGACCACAAAGGGTCCTTCCGAAGGAGGGGATAACTTGTGCATATCCGTCTGATCCTGGATGAGCCGAAGCACCAAATCGCCTTCTTGAAAGGTTCTGGTTCTAACCCGGCAGCTATGATAACGACGCAGATCTTGCTGATAAATCGCCGAACGGGCTGCCGCCATGTCACGCTCCTCATCTAACAGGTCAAGAGCTTCCTGCCGTGCCTTCTCGTTGTGAGCTTCAACGTATGCCGCCACACGAGGTGAGTCATGACGGATGTCACTAGGAAGAACCGCTTCCGCTCCACAAACCATGAAGAACGGTGTGTATCCTGTCGATCTGTTGGGTGTGGTATTGATGCTCCATAACACAGAAGGTAACTCCTCAGCCCAACAACCCGGCGTCCGTTGCAAAGGAACCATAAGCCGGGGTTTGATGCCTCTCAAGATCTCTTGATTGGCCCTCTCCGCTTGACCATTGGACTGGGGTGAGCCACTGATGACACGTCAAGCCGGATGTGCTCACGTTGACAGAACTCCTTCATGGCACCCTTTGACAGATTGGTACCATTGTCTGTTATAATGCTGTGTGGAAAGCCAAACCCGAAGATCACCTTTTTGATGAATTGAACCGCCGTAGCTGCATCACACTTACTAATTGGCTCTGCATCCACCCACTTCGTGAACTTATCAACCACCACCAAAAGGTGGGTCTTCTTGTCCTTGGATCTCTTGAAAGGCCCAACCATATCCAGCCCCCAAGTTGCAAACGGCCAGGTGATTGGAATCATCCTTAATTCTTGAGCCGGTACATGAGTGCGCCTTGAGAATTTCTGACAGCCATCACATCTTTTGACCAAGTCCTCAGCATCAGCATGAGCTGTCAACCAATAGAAACCGTGACGAAATGCCTTGGCCACCAAAGACTTTGAACCGGCGTGGTGACCACAATCTCCTTCATGGATCTCACGCAAAATTTCACGGCCTTCTTCAAGAGACACACAGCGTTGAAACGCCCCTGTCACACTGCAATGATGTAACTCTCCATTGATAATAGTCATGGACTTGGACCACCGGATTATCTGCCTGGCCAAAGTTTCATCCTCTGGTAACTCGCCCCGGTTCATATACGCCAGATACGGAACCGTCCAATCCAGGATAACATGAAGAACCGCCACCAACTGAGCTTCCGGATCAGGAATAGCCAAATCCTCTTCACCAGGGAGCTTGACGGACGGATTATGCAGAACATCCAGGAAGACATTAGGTGGAACCGGTTTACGTTGGGAACCCAGGCGGCTTAAAGCGTCCGCCGCTTCATTCTTCCGCCGGTCCACATGATCCACCTGATAACCTTTAAAGTGACCGGCAACAATATCCACCTCACGACAATATGCTGCCATGAGTGGGTCCTTGGAATCGCAAGTGCCGAACACTTGTTGAGCCACCAGATCCGAGTCACCGAAGCACTTAACTCGGCTTAGGTTCATCTCCTTAGCCATCCAAAGACCATGGAGTAAAGCCTCATATTCAGCTGCATTGTTAGTGCAAGGGAACATTAAACGGAGAACATAACAAAACTTATCACCTCGTGGGGAAGTTAATACGACTCCAGCCCCCAAGCCCTCCAATTGCCTGGACCCATCAAAATGAATAGTCCAATAAGTATGATCCGGCTTCTTTTCTGGCACTTGTAGCTCTGTCCAATCATTGATGAAATCCACAAGTGCCTGAGATTTGATCGCCGTTCGGGGTATGTATTTCAACCCGTGAGGCCCGAGCTCGATAGCCCACTTAGCAATCCGGCAAGTTGCTTCCCTGTTCTGTATTATATCCCCCAAAGGAGCAGAGCTGACCACTGTGATGGGGTGACCTTGGAAATACTGCTTAAGCTTCCGGCTTGCCATGAAAACCCAGACACCAACTTTTGCCAATGCGGGTACCTCTTCTTGGACTCGATAAGTACCTCACTGATATAGCAAACCGACCGCTGAACCGGATATTCCTTTCCTGCCTCCTTGCACTCCACCACAATAGCCATACTAACAGCCCGAGCGTTAGCTGCCACATATAGCAACAATGGTTCTTTGTCCACTGGAGCAGCGAGAATCAGCGGATTAGCCAGCTGCCGCTTTAAGTCCTCAAATGCTTCATTAGCGGCGTCACTCCAGACGAAGTTATCCGTTTTCTTCAGCATCTGATATAAAGGGATGGCCATCTCGCCAAGGCGACTGACAAACCGGCTCAATGCGGCAATCCGGCCTGCCAGGCGTTGAACATCATTGATACACTTCGGCTTGGCCAAGGAGGTGATGGCTTTGATCTTTTCCGGATTAGCTTCAATGCCCCTGTTAGAGACCAAAAAGTCCAAGAGCTTGCCTGCAGGTACACCAAAGACGCACTTGGCCGGATTAAGCATCATTTTATAAACCCGCAGGTTATCAAAGGTTTCCTTCAAGTCATCAATCAATGTCTCCTTCTTCCTTGATTTTACCATAATATCATCCACATAGGCATGAACATTGCGGCCGATCTGTTTATGAAGACAATTTTGCACACACCGTTGATAAGTCGCCTGGGCACTCTTGAGCCCAAAGGGCATGGACACATAGCAGAAGGCTCCAAAGGGAGTTATGAAGGCTGTCTTCTCCTGGTCCTTAATTGCCATTTTGATCTGATGATAACCAGAATATGCATCCAAAAAGCTTAAACGCTCGCAACCCGCCGTAGCATCAATAATTTGATCAATACGAGGGAGGGCAAAAGGATCTGCTGGACAAGCTTTGTTGAGATCTGTGTAGTCCACACACATACGCCAAGTGTCGTTCTTCTTAAGTACCAACACCGGATTAGCCAACCACTCAGGATGAAATACTTCAACGATAAATCCAGCCGCCAAGAGCCTGGCTACTTCCTCTCCAATAGCCTTGCGTCGTTCTTCATTGAACCGACGGAGAAACTGTTTGACCGGTTTATACTTGGGATCAACATTGAGAGTGTGCTCAGCGAGTTCTCTCGGTACACCTAGTATGTCAGAAGGCTTCCACGCAAAGATGTCCCGATTCTCATGGATGAACTCGATGAGCGCGCTTTCCTATTTCGGATCCAAGTTAGCGCTGATGCTAAACTGCTTGGACGAATCGCCGGGCACGAAGTCAACAAGCTTAGTCTCATCAGCCGATTTAAACTTCAGGGCCAGATCATGCTCTGTAGTTGGTTTCTTCAATGAAGTCGTATCTGCCAGATCAACATTGTCTTTGTAAAACTTCAACTCTTCTGTCGCACAAACCGACTTAGCATAAGCCGCATCACCTTCTTCACACTCCAGAGCGATCTTGCGGCTCCCATGCACTGTTATAGTTCCCTTGTGACCCAGCATCTTGAGCTGCAGATAGACATAACAAGGCCGTGCCATGAACTTAGCATAAGCTGGCCGTCCAAACAGGGCATGATACGGGCTTTTGATTTTCACCACTTCAAAGGTCAGAGTTTCTGATCTCGAGTCATGCTCATCTCCAAAAGCCACCTCCAGAGCTATCTTACCAACAGGATATGCCGATTTACCAGGCACCATGCCATGGAACACCGTATTGGACGGTTTAAGATTTTTATCAGTTAACCCCATGCGATGGAAAGTTTCATAATAAAGGATATTGATACTACTCCCCCCATCCATGAGTACCTTAGTGAACTTATAACCTCCCACCTGAGGCGCCACCACCAACGCCAGATGACCCGGATTGTCAACCCGGGGCGGATGATCCTCTCGACTCCACACAATAGGCTGTTCAGACCAACGTAAGTACCGGGGAACCGCCGGTTCAACGGAATTTTCACTGCCCTTTTATGAAGCTTCTGATCGCGCTTGTCCAGGCTAGTGGTGAAGACATGATACTGTCCGCTATTCAACTGCTTTGAGTTGCTCTGGTAGCCCGACTGCTGTTGCTGATTCCCCTGATTGTTATAACCACCTTGGTTGCCCTGATTGCCTTGATTGCCATGTCCGCTCTGGTTACCGTGAAAACCTGAACCGAAACTGCCTCCACCATAACCCGGCCCATGAGACCCGGGGCCCGAACCGCCGCCCAGTCCATGATCATACCGAAAAGAAACAGAATTTTTGAACTCTTGCATGATGTAACAATCTTTCCAGAGGTGCGTGGACGGGTTCTCCTTCGTCCCATGTTTTGGGCAAGGCTAGTTCAACATATAAGACAGGCAGTCCGGGTTAGGACTTGGCCCTCCACCGCGCTGGGGCGGTTTACCCTTACGCCGCTGGCGCTTGTCATGTGTGCTGGTATTAGCCACAAAGTCTAAGCCGTGGTCCGCTTTACGCTTGCCGCCGTTTCCATGACCCGCCGGGTTGTGGTGCTGCCCCTTGGCGTTGCCGCTCCTTTTTCCCTTCCCTGTCTTATCATCGTCAGACTCGGGATCCTTGGTACTATCAGAGTCGGCATACTTCACCAGAGCAGCCATGAGGGTTCCCATGTCATTACAATGACGTTTGAGCCATCCCAACTTCAACTTCAGAGGTTCAAACCGGCAATTGCCTTCCAATGTTAAAACTGCGGTATCAGCGTTGATGCGGTCCGATGAATGCAAAATCTCCGAAACCTGGCGCACCCAACGGGTTGTTGATTCTCCTTCCTCCTGGACACAGGCAGCTAAGTCCACAATTGACATGGGCTGCTTGCATGTATCCTTGAAATTCTGGACAAACCGGGCTCTCAACTCGGCCCATGACCTGATAGAGTTAGCCGGTAAGCTCTTCAGCCAAGTGCGGGCCGTCCCCTCTAGCATCATGGTGAAGTATTTCGCACACGCCGCATCGTCCACATCCAGCATCTCCATGGCCGTCTCATAGCTTTCGACCCATGTCTCGGGGGATAAATCGGCGGTCTAATTTGGCACCTTGCGCGGGCCCTTGAAATCCTTGGGCAGACGCACGTTGCGCAGCGCTGGGACGAGACACGGTACCCCCAAAGAGCTAGAAGTAACCCCTGGTTCCACCGACATGGTTGGACGAACCGGAGTAAGTTGACGGGCATCATGCTGCGCCGCTAACTCGGCCTCTCTACGTGCCCGAGCCCGATCCACCACCTCCTGAGCATCACCAGCACCACCCGCCGGGTTATTGCCATGGGGCGGATCACGGTTCCGCGCATTGCTTGACACTGCCGGTTCATCCATACGCCTACTGTAACTCCGGCTTGGGCAGGGAGTGGAATGGATCCGGTCGCGACTATACGAATAAGCCTCCTGCTGAACCAAAGCTGTCTGAAGAAGCTCCCTAACCCGACGCGTCTCGACCGCCGCCGGAGACTCACCTTCGATCGGGATGGCCGTCAGCCGTGAAGCGGCAGCGACAATGTTGTCCATCGGGTTAGAGTAATAACCCGGTGGTGTTGGGACATGCTGTGTTACAATGTTGTTCTGACGAGGCGGATCCACCAAACGTGGCTGAACCGGCGCCCCCGCTCCAGGTGCCTCCGCCCGGTTTACCACCGGCGGATTACTGGTCCCTGCTCCTGGGGTGTTAAAGAGGTTTCTAGCGTCATAGACCGGTGGCAGGCGAGATCGGTGCCTCCTTTTCAGGACTTCGTTCAACGCACTCTGATCTAGCATAATCCGGTAAGCCTGTGCATCCAATGCGGCCCGCTCCGCAGCCATCCTGGTATCCTCAGCTGCCAAGTCCGCTTTAGCCTGGGTGATCTGATCTTTCACCTTCGCGATTTCCGCATTGTGTGCATCCTGATCCGCCGGGTTAACCTCCGCCATCAGCGTTGCCAACGCGTCAAACAAATCAGATAGAACCTGAGCCGGCGGTCGCACAGGGCCTCCTGCCCCGGCTGCTGTCGCTGCTGCCGATCCGGAAATCATCGCCGCTGCGGTCGAAGAGTGGAGCGCTGGTTGCGTACCGGCCATGAAGATCGCAACCCGGTTTGGCAGATTAAAGGGGTCCGAAATACTGTCGCCATCGAAACAACCCCCAATCCGGCCATCTTGCAACTGATATAACGACTCGGTCTCTCCGGTCGATGACTCGTCGCCGGAATAAACGACGGTTTCACCACCAGATTCCGATCTATCCTCTGATTCCCCTCCGTGGATGACTCCCACGAAGGCACGCTTCATGACAGGCTTAACCCGGGCAGGTCTCGCACGCTGAGCCGTTTCGACGAGGTCGGTGCAGGTGTCCGGCTCAGGGCCCAGTTCGCCGATCTTGCCAATGAAAACGTGTATGCCGCCGAAGGGACCCGGTACCCGTACTCAATCGAGCCGGCCTCAGGGCCCCAGCCTGCATCATCGATGTAGAGCTTGCCGCGACGACTTTTGGTCATCTGGCCCACAGCGTAGCCCTTGAGTCCTTCGAAGCTGCCCTCTAAGAATTCGAAACCATCGTGCGATAGCCCCACGGTGGGCACCAATTATCGTGGTTTTGTCACGGCAGATGTCCTAGAGAAAGGACTTAGTCGTGAAGCCATCGCTACGGGTTAACTTAAAGGGGTTAAAGCGGACAAGGGACGCAAGAGAGTTTATACTGGTTCGGCCCCTTGCGGTGAAGGTAAAAGCCTACGATCCAGTTGTTGTGGGATTGCTTGGGTTTCGATGACCAGGGAGCGAATACGCTTTGCCTGAGTCTCGAGTTGTTCTCTGTTGTCCTTGAACCGCCGCCGGGTCGTCCCCTTATATACATGGGTTGACGCCCGTCGGTTTACAGAATCCCGAGGCCGGCTCATAAACGTGTCCGGCTCGGTCTCTGCTCTTTCTATCTTACAACACAAGTTTACATATCAATACCGGTTTATGTCTACAGGCCTTAAACCGGCTTTGGGCCCTGGGCCTTCATAAAGCGTCACCGTCTGTCTTCATGGGTTTCAGATATAATGAACTACTTATGGGGTTAACCCGGCCTCTCCTGGCCGGTTTACGCCCAATGGTAATATCCCCAACAGAGAAGAAGCCATCTAGCTAATAACTATGGACCCGAAGGTCTGTGGTAAACTACTCACGCATCATCGAAGAGGCCATGGTGTTGATGTAGAAACCCTCCATGATCGATCCCCCTCCGGTAGATCGCCGGAAAAGGCCCCAAGATGGTATCTCACGAGTACAGAAGGTTGTGGCGGTGGAAAAGGTGTTTCGTGGCTCTCCCGGAAGGTTTCAGCGTATCAGAGTATATATAGGCGAAAGAAGTAGGTCGATGGAGCTGCGAGGGGCCCACGAGGGTGGGGGCGCGTGATACATCTCCAATGTATCTATAATTTATGAAGTATTCATGCTATTATATTATCCATCTCGAATGTTTAATGAGCTTTACTATGCACTTTTATATTATTTTTGGGACTAACCTATTGACCCAGAGCCCAGTGCCAGTTTCTGTTTTTTTCCTTGTTTCAGTGTTTCGCAGAAAAGGAATATCAAACGGAGTCCAAACGGAATGAAACCTTCGGAAAAGTTATTTTTGGAAAGAAAGCAATACGGGAGACTTGGAGTGCACGTCAGGGGATCAACGAGGAGAGCACGAGGCAGGGGGGCGCGCCCACCCCCTGGGCACGCCCTCCACCCTCGTGGGCCCCTCGTGGCTCCCCTTACCGACTTCTTTCGCCTATATATTCCCATATACCCTAAAACCTCCGGGGAACAGAATAGATCGGGAGTTCCGCCGCCGCAAGCCTTCGTAGCCACCAAAAACCAATCGGGACCCTGTTCCAGCACCCTGCCGGAGGGGGGATCCCTCACCGGTGGCCATCTTCATCATCCCGGCGCTCTCCATGACGAGGAGGGAGTAGTTCACCCTCGGGGCTGAGGGTATGTACCAGTAGCTATGTGTTTGATCTCTCTCTCTCTCGTGTTCTTGAGGTGATACGATCTTGATGTATCGCGAGCTTTGCTATTGTAGTTGGATCTTATGATGTTTCTCCCCCTCTACTCTCTTGTAATGGATTGAGTTTTCCCTTTGAAGTTATCTTATCGGATTGAGTCTTTAAGGATTTGAGAACACTTGATGTATGTCTTGCGTGGGATAACCGTGGTGACAATGGGTTATTCTATTGATTCACTTGATGTATGTTTTGGTGATCAACTTGCGGGTTCCGCCCATGAACCTATGCATAGGGGTTGGCACACGTTTTCGTCTTGACTCTCCGGTAGAAACTTTGGGGCACTCTTTGAGGTTCTATGTGTTGGTTGAATAGATGAATCTGAGATTGTGTGATGCATATCATATAATCATACCCACAGATACTTGAGGTGACATTGGAGTATCTAGGTGACATTAGGGTTTTGGTTGATGTGTGTCTTAAGGTGTTATTTTACTACGAACTCTAGGGATGTTTGTGACACTTATAGGAATAGCCCAATGGATTGATCGGAAAGAATAACTTTGAGGTGGTTTCGTACCCTACCATAATCTCTTCGTTTGTTCTCCGCTATTAGTGACTTTGGAGTGACTCTTTGTTGCATGTTGAGGGATAGTTATATGATCCAATTATGTTATTATTGTTGAGAGAACTTACACTAGTGAAAGTATGAACCCTAGGCGTTGTTTCCTAGCATTGCAATACCGTTTATGCTCACTTTTATCATTAGTTACCTTGCTGTTTTTATATTTTCAGATTACAAAAACCTATATCTACCATCCATATTGCACTTGTATCACCATCTCTTCGCCGAACTAGTGCACCTATACAATTTACCATTGTATTGGGTGTGTTGGGGACACAAGAGACTCTTTGTTATTTGGTTGCAGGGTTGCTTGAGAGAGACCATCTTCATCCTACGCCTCCCACGGATTGATAAACCTTAGGTCATCCACTTGAGGGAAATTTGCTACTGTCCTACAAACCTCTGCACTTGGAGGCCCAACAACGTCTACAAGAAGAAGGTTGCGTAGTAGACATCAAGCTCTTTCTGGCGCCGTTGCCGGGGAGGTGAGTGCTTGAAGGTATATCTTTAGATCTTGCAATCGAATCTTTTAGTTTCTTGTTTTATCACTAGTTTAGTTTATAAAAGAAAACTACAAAAAAATGGAATTGAGTTTGCCTCATACGCTTCATCTTTTTAATATCTTTCGTGAGTATGATGGAAAGGAAAATTGTGCCAAAGTGTTAGAAGAAGAATGCATTAAAATGTTTGGCACTGAATCTTTGAATGATGAGCATGATTGCAATGTTGTTAGTATGAACTCCTTGAATATCCATAGTACTAATGATGATTGCACTAGTTATGATGAAAATATCTCTTATAAGCATGTCGATTTTTGTGGAGTGTATTGGGTTTGCAAGTACACACCAAATAGGGAAGATAGATATTGCAAGAGGCATAAGCATTTAGAAACTAAATTGTTGCAAGAAAGGCTAGATGTTTGTGCTAAAAATTTAAATTTTCTTAGCCGTACTTGTGAACTTTGCAATGAACATGATCATTTCAGTACCCAATGCAAATTGTTTCATGATCGTATCGTGTCCAAAAATTGCAATGACTTGACTTCCCTTGCACATCATAATGAACTTAGTTTGCTCTTGGGTTATGAAGAAATGAAACGTATAACTAAGGTCATTCCAGAATTTGCCCTTGATAGAGTTCTTCATTTTGATCTAGAAGAAATTTATATGTATTGTGCGGTGAATTGCATTGAAAATCCTTATATTGCCAACTACATAAAGAAAAGAAAACAAATAGAAGATGAAGAAAATACTAATGAAAGGGAAGAGACTTCCCAATATCCTCCTATTATTTCTTATGATGAATCAGGTAACGAGGAGGAGCCTTCTATTCAACCAATCTCATTAATAAGGAGCTCCAAAAAGAGGATTGAACCCACACATGATGTGGTGAAGAAGAAGAAAAGAAAAGGAAGAGAGGTAAAAAGATATCTCTCCCAAATAATGTTGCTCCTATTATTGTTGTGCCTCATGAAAATGAATCAAAAATAATTGTGGAAGATGATGCACTTGATGATGATCTCGTTATGCCTATTGCTTGTTGTGATGATTATGATTGGGAAGATAATGATACTTCTTATGATCTTGAAAATCTTTTTGGCACTTGCTTGGAAATATGACAATTGCTATACTATTGGTGCTATCCATACTATTAATGATGAGAGTGATTATGCTTATGATATGAAAAGGCCCAAGCTTGGGGATGCTATGTTTGATGAAGATGATGTTTTTGAGAATATATTTGCTGCAATTAATGTTTGTCCCAAGCTTGGGGATGCTACGTTTAATGAAGATGATATTTTTAGTCTCCCAAGTTTTGATATGCAAATTATAATGATGATAGCATGCCTCCTACTTATGATGATTATATTGATGAAAGTGGGTTTGGAAGAGTGTCAACTTTAGGAAGTAATGATCCCACTATTTTGGAGGATGTTGAATCTTATAATATTTATGAAAGTGGATTTGGAGAGGTCATGACTTTATTTAGTGATGTATCCACTATTTCGGAAGAGGTTTCAATCGATTATGATGAGAACAAAGTTGCTACTTATGATGATTATTGTGATGAAACTTATGCTATAAAAAGTAGTGATGATTATATTTATAAAACTTGTCATGATTATGATTACCCTTTTTCTGAACATTACTCTTTTAATGTGGAAACAATTTATAGTATTCAAGTCTCTTATGATACTCCCACTATTCCGAATGAGAAGAATTTTGCTTATGTGGAGAGTAGTAAAATTTCTATGCAAGTAGATCATGAAAAGAATGCTTTAGGTGCTGGTTATATTGTTGAATTCATTCATGATGCTACTGAAAATTATTATGAGGGAGGAATATATGCTTGTAGGAATTGCAATAATATCAAGTTTCCTCTCTATGTGCTTAAAGTTTTGAAGTTATGCTTGTTTTGCCTTCCTATGCTAGTTGATTATTGTTCCCATAAGTTGTTTGCTCACAAAATCCCTATGCATAGGAAGTGGGTTAGACTTAAATGTGCTAGTCATATTCTTCATGATGCTCTCTTTATGTTTCAATTCTTATCTTTTATGTGAGCATCATTGAAATCATCATGCCTAGCTAGGGGCGTTAAACGTAGCGCTTGTTGGGAGGCAACCCAATTTTATTTTAGTTTCTTGCTTTTTGGTTCTGTTTAGTAATAAATAATCCATCTAGCTTCTGTTTAGATGTGGTTTTATGTTTTAATTAGTGTTTGTGCCAAGTAGAACCTTTGGGAAGACTTGGGTGAAGTCTTTATGATCATGCTGTAAAAAACAGAAACTTTAGCGCTCACGAGATTAGCTAAAACTTTTTACTGGAGAGTGCTATTTAGTTGATTCTTTTTGCAGATGATTACTAGACAAATTCCTCAGGTCCACCAATTTATTTTAGAATTTTTGGAGTTCCAGAAGTTTGCGTTAGTTACAGATTACTACAGACTGTTCTGTTTTTGACAGATTCTGTTTTTCGTGTGTTGTTTGCTTATTTTGATGACTCTATGGCTAGTAAAATAGTTTATAAACCATAGAGAAGTTGGAATACAGTAGGTTTAACACCAATATAAATAAAGAATGAGTTCATTACAGTACCATGAAGTGGTGTTTTGTTTTCTTTCGCTAACGGAGCTCACGAGATTTTCTGTTAAGTTTTGTGTTGTGAAGTTTTCAAGTTTTGGGTAAAGATTCGATGGACTATGGAATAAGGAGTGGCAAGAGCCTAAGCTTGGGGATGCCCAAGGCACCCCAAGGTAATATTCAAGGATAACCAAGAGCCTAAGCTTGGGGATGCCCCGGAAGGCATCCCCTCTTTCGTCTTCGTTCATCGGTAACTTTACTTGGAGCTATATTTTTATTCACCACATGATATGTGTTGCTTGGAGCGTCGTTTTATTTTCTTTTGCTTTGCTTGCTGTTTGAATAAAATACCAAGATCTGAAATACTTAAATGTGAGAGAGTCTTCACATAGCTATATAATTATTTAACTACTCATTGATCTTCACTTATATCTTTTTGGAGTAGTTTGTCATTTACTCGTGTGCTTCACTTATATCCTATGAGTAAATAGTTGAATGATTTGAATGTCATAAATCTGAATTATATATGTTTCATATGCCTTTCCCATGGGGAGTAATGACTTCACATATAAGAAGTAGAGGTGGTAAATTTATTGAAGGTTAGCAAACATTGTATTGGTCACTTGAACAATTCATGAAAGAATATTGAAGGAAGAGAGATTTCACATATAAATATACTATCTTGGACATCTTCTATGATTGTGAGCCCCATTAATTATTTTCAAACCTGAGCAAATTAGTTGAAGTTGGACAAGGAAGACAACATAATGAGTTATGCTTGGGTATATTTGTATAGAAGTTATATTGTTATGGATCCTCTAACATGTGGTGCTTGCTATTTAGAATCCTTTGCTAGCCAAAATATCTGTACTAAGCGGGAATACTGCTTGTGCATCCAACTCCTTGAACCAAGTTTCTTCCATGAGTGTCCACCATATCTACCTATATGCGGTATTTACCTGCCGTTCCAAGTAAATTTGCATGTGCCAAACTCTAAACCTTCAAATAATAATCTGTTTTGTATGCCCGAATCGCTCATGTAGCGACTAGGGGCTAGCAGTATCTTCCATGCTAGGTGGGTTATTCTCACGATGAGTGGACTCCGCTCATCATTCACGAGAAAATGGCTGGTAACTGGGATGCCCAGTCCCATGATCAAAAGATCGAAATCAAATCAAAAATAATTGCAAACAAAACTCCCCCAGGATTGATGTTAGTTGGAGGCACCCGTTGTTTCGGGCAAGCCATGGATTGATGATTGTTGGTGGAGGGGGAGTAAAATCTTTACCTTTCTGTTTGGGAACCGCCTATAATGTATGTAGTATGGAAGATATTGGGAACTCTTGGTCGTTATGTTGACAATGAAAGCATACCTCTCAAAATTATTTTCATCTCTGTTTTTGCTTCGAGCTCTGGCACCTCTGCAAATCCCTGCTTCCCTCTGCGAAGGGCCTATCTTTTACTTTTATGCAAGAGTCAGTAGTATTCCTTATCATTCCAACCTACTCTTTAGTTGGCAAGCATCATGTGGTGGAGAAATATCTAAGCATATATGGCCATTCAAATATATTTGATCATGAATTATTATTGTTGACAATTATCTATATGATAAATAAGTTGGGAGGCGAAACATTAAGCCCCTATCTTTCTCTGTGTTCGATGGATGCTATTTGTTCTAAAAATATGCTTTGAGTGGTAGCAATCATGGAAGACTATATGATAGTTGAGTATGTGGGATTTGCTAAATCAAAGCTCTGACATAGACTCTTCCTGAAAATAAGATGAATTGTAATTGTTTGATGACTAATAACATGGTTTGTTAGTTTTCAAGAAAGTTTGTGATATATACTTTAACATGTGAATAGTTTGTTACTTGATCATGCAAAGTTCTATGAGTTGAGCTACTGTTATGACATATAATGATGCTAGAAAAGGTGATTGAAATTATCATTGATCAAACTTATGCACCTGCTAGCATTCACACTTCATAAATTCTTTCTTTTATCATTTACCTACTCGAGGACGAGCAGGAATTAAGCTTGGGGATGCTGATACGTCTCCAACGTATCTATAATTTATGAAGTATTCATGCTATTATATTATCCATCTTGGATGTTTATGGGCTTTACTATGCACTTTTATATTATTTTGGGACTAACCTATTGACCCAGAGCCCAGTGCCAGTTTCTGTTTTTTCCTTGTTTCAGTGTTTCGCAGAAAAAGAATATCAAACGGAGTCCAAACGGAATGAAACCTTCGGAAAAGTTATTTTTGGAAAGAAAGCAATATGGGAGACTTGGAGTGCACGTCAGAGGATCAACGAGGAGAGCACGAGGCAGGGGGCGCGCCCACCCCCCTGGGCGCGCCCTCCAACCTCGTGGGCCCCTCGTGGCTCCCCTTACCGACTTGTTTCGCCTATATATTACCATATACCCTAAAACCTTCGGGGAACATAATAGATCGGGAGTTCCGCCGCCGCAAGCCTCCGTAGCCACCAAAAACAAATCGGGACCCTGTTCCGGCACCCTGCCGGAGGGGGGATCCCTCACCGGTGGCCAACTTCATCATCCCGACGCTCTCCATGACAAGGAGGGAGTAGTTCACCCTCGGGGCTGAGGGTATGTACCAGTAGCTATGTGTTTGATCTCTCTCTCTCTCTCTCGTGTTCTTGAGGTGATACGATCTTGATGTATCGCGAGCTTTGCTATTGTAGTTGGATCTTATGATGTTTCTCCCCCTCTACTCTCTTGTAATGGATTGAGTTTTCCTTTTGAAGTAATCTTATCGGATTGAGTCTTTAAGGATTTGAGAACACTTGATGTATGTCTTGCGTGGGATAACCATGGTGACAATGGGTTATTCTATTGATTCACTTGATGTATGTTTTGGTGATCAACTTGCGGGTTCCGCCCATGAACCTATGCATAGGGGTTGGCACACGTTTTCGTCTTGACTCTCAGGTAGAAACTTTGGGGCACTCTTTGAGGTTCTATGTGTTGGTTGAATAGATGAATCTAAGATTGTGTGATGCATATCGTATAATCATACCCACAGGTACATGAGGTGACATTGGAGTATCTAGGCGACAGTAGGGTTTTGGTTGATGTGTGTCTTAAGGTGTTATTTTACTACGAACTCTAGGGCTGTTTGTGACACTTATAGGAATAGCCCAATGGATTGATCGGAAAGAATAACTTTGAGGTGGTTTCATACCCTACCATAATCTCTTCGTTTGTTCTATGCTATTAGTGACTTTGGAGTGACTCTTTGTTGCATGTTGAGGGATAGTTATATGATCCAATTATGTTATTATTGTTGAGAGAACTTGCACTAGTGAAAGTATGAACCCTAGGCCTTGTTTCCTAGCATTGCAATACCGTTTACGCTCACTTTTATCATTAGTTACCTTGTTGTTTTTATATTTCCAGATTACAAAAACCTATATCTACCATCCATATTGCACTTGTATCACCATCTCTTCGCCGAACTAGTGCACCTATACAATTTACCATTGTATTGGGTGTGTTGGGGACATAAGAGACTCTTTGTTATTTGGTTGCAGGGTTGCTTGAGAGAGACCATCTTCAACCTACGCCTCCCACGGATTGATAAACCTTAGGTCATCCACTTGAGGGAAATTTGCTACTGTCCTACAAACCTCTGCACTTGGAGGCCCAACAATGTCTACAAGAAGAAGGTTGCGTAGTAGACATCAGCGCGCCCTCCTGCCTCGTGGCCTCCTCCTGGCTTTCTTGACCTCCACTCCAAGTCTCCTGGATTGCGTTTGTTCCAAAAACGATCCTCGCGAAGGTTTCATTCCATTTGGATTCCGTTTGATATTCCTTTTCTGCGAAACACTGAAATAGGCAAAAAATAGCAATTTGCACTGGGCTTCCGGTTAATAGGTTAGTCCGAAAAATAATATAAAAAGGTATATTAAACCCCATTAAACATCCAAAACAAATAATATAATAGCATGGAATAATACAAAATTATAGATACGTTGGCATGGAACAATAAAAAATTATAGATACGTTGGAGACGTATCAAGAATCCCCAAGCTTAATTCCTGCTCGTCCTCGAGTAGGTAAATGATAAAAACAGAATTTTTGATGTGGAATGCTACCTAACATAATTTTCAATGTAATTCTCTTTATTGTGGCATGAATGTTCAGATCCAAAAGATTCAAGAAAAAAGTTTAATATTGACATAAAAATAGTAATACTTCAAGCATACTAACCAAGCAATTATGTCTTATCAAAATAACATAGCCAAAGAAAGCTTATCCCTACAAAATCATATAGTTTGGCCATGCTTCATTTTCGTCACGCAAAATGTTGTCATCATGCATAACCCCGATGACAAGCCGAGCAATTGGTTCATACTTTTTAACGCGCTTCAGCCTTTTCAACCCTTACGCAATACATGAGCGCAAGCCATGGATATAGCACTATAGGTGGAATAGCAAATGATGATGGGGGTTATGTGAGAAAACAAAAAAAAGTCTCACATTGACGCGGCTAATCAACGGGCTATGGAGATGCCCATCAATTGATGTCAATGCGAGGAGTAGGGATTGCCATGCAACGGATGCACTAGAGCTATAAGTGTATGAAAGCTCATCAAAAGAAACTAAGTGGGTGTGCATCCAACTTGCTTGCTCACGAAGACCTAGGGCATTTTGAGGAAGCCCATCATTGGAATATACAAGCCAAGTTCTATAATGAAAGATTCCCACTAGTATATGAAAGTGACAAAATAAGAAACTCTCTATCATGAAGATCATGGTGCTATTTTGAAGCACAAGTGTGGAAAAAGGATAGTAACATTGTCCCTTCTCTCTTTTTCTCTCATTTCATTTTTTGGTGCTTCTTTGGCCTTTTTTTATTTGGGCTTCTTTGGCCTCTTTTTTTTCATAGTCTATCTCACATGGGACAATGCTCTAATAATGATGATCATCACACTTTTATTTACTCATAACTCAATCGTACAACTCGATACTAGAACAAAAATATGACTATGTGAATGCCTCCGGTGGTGTACCGGGATATGCGATGAATCAAGAGCGACATGTATGAAAGAATTATGAAAGTGGCTTTGCCACAAATACGATGTCAACTACATGATCATGCAAAGCAATATGACAATGATGGAGCGTGTCATAATAAACGGAACGGTGGAAAGTTGCATGACAATATATCTCGGAATGGCTATGGAAATGCCATAATAGGTAGGTATGTGTTACCTCTTGAGCACTGCATTGGTTTTCCCTTGAAGAGGAAAGGGTGATGCAGTAAAGTAGCATAAGTATTTCCCTCAGTTTTTGAGAACCAAGGTATCAATCCAGTAGGAGATCACGCACAAGTCCCGCACACCTACACAAACAAATAAGAACCTCTTAACCAACGCGAAAAAGGGGTTGTCAATCCCTTCACGGTCACTTACGAGAGTGAGATCTGATAGATATGATAAGATAATATTTTTGGTATTTTTATGATAAAGATGCAAAGTAAAATAAATAGCAATAAAAATAGCTAAGTGTTGGAAGATTAATATGATGGAGAATAGACCCGGGGGCCATAGGTTTTACTAGTGGCTTCTCTCAAGAGCATAAGTATTACGGTGGGTGAACAAATTACTGTCGAGCAATTGATAGAATTGAGCATAGTTATGAGAATATCTAGGTATGATCATGTATATAGGCATCACGTCCGTGACAAGTAGACCGAAACGATTCTGCATCTACTACTATTAGTCCACACATCGACCGCTATCCAGCATGCATCTAGAGTATTAAGTTCAAAAGAACAGAGTAATGCTTTAAGTATGATGACATGATGTAGAGGGATAAACTCATGCAATATGATATAAACCCCATCTTGTTATCCTCGATGGCAACAATACAATACGTGTCGTTTCCCCTACTGTCACTGGGATCGAGCACCGCAAGATTGAACCCAAAGCTAAGCACTTCTCCCATTGCAAGAAAGATCAATCTAGTAGGCCAAACCAAACTGATAATTCGAAGAGACTTGCAAAGTAACCGATCATACATAAAAGAATTCAGAGAAGATTCAAATATTGTTCATAGATAATCTTGATCATAAACCCACAATTCATCGGTCTCGACAAACACACCGCAAAAGAAGATTACATCGAATAGATCTCCACGAGAATCGAGGAGAACTTTGTATTGAGATCCAAAGAGAGAGAAGAAGCCATCTAGCTAATAACTATGGACCTGAAGGTCTGAGGTAAACTACTCACACATCATCGGAGAGGCTATGGTGTTGATATAGAAGCCCTCCATGATCAATGCCCCCTCCGGCAGGACACCGGAAAAGGCCCCAAGATGGGATCTCACGGGTACAGAAGGTTGCGGCGGTGGAACTAGGTTTTCGTGGATGCTTCTGATGGTTTGGGGGTACGTAGGTATATATAGGAGGAAGAAGTACGTCGGTGGAGCAATGTGGGCCCCACGAGGGTGGAGGGCGCGCCGGGGGGGGGGCGGGTATGCGTGCCCCCTGCCTCGTGCTCTCCACGTTGACTGCTTTACATAGACTCCAAGTCCTGTGGATCACGTTTGTTCCGAAAATCACGTTCTCGAAGGTTTCGTTCCGTTTGGACTCCGTTTGATTTTGTTTTTCTGCGAAACACTGAAATAGGCAAAAAACAACAATTTGGGCTGGGCCTCCGGTTAATAGGTTAGTCCCAAAAATAATATAAAAGTGTATAATAAAGCCCATTAAACATCCAAAACAGAATATAATATAGCATGGAACAATCAAAAATTATAGATACGTTGGAGACGTATCAAGCATCCCCAAGCTTAATTCCTGCTCGTCCTCGAGTAGGTAATGATAAGAAACAGAATTTTTGATGTGGAATGCTTCTTAGCATAATTTTCAATGTAATTCTCTTATTTGTGGTATGAATGTTCAGATCCGAAAGATTCAAGACAAAAGTTTAATATTGACATAAAAATAATAATACTTCAAGCATACTAACTAAGCAATTATGTCTTCTCAAAATAACATGGCCAAAGAAAGTTATCCCTACAAAATCATATAGTCTGGCTATGCTCTATCTTCATCACACAAAGTATTTAATCATGCACAACTCTGATGACAAGCCAAGAAATTGTTTCATACTTTTGGTGTTCTCAAACTTTTCAATCTTCACGCAATACATGAGCGTGAGCCATGGACATAGCACTATATGTGGAATAGAATGGTGGTTGTGGAGAAGACAAAAAAAAGGAGAAGATAGTCTCACATCAACTAGGCGTATCAACGGGCTATGGAGATGCCCATTAATAGATATCAATGCGAGTGAGTAGGGATTGCCATGCAACGGATGCACTAGAGCTATAAGTATATGAAAGCTCAACAAAATAAACTAAGTGGGTGTGCATCCAACTCGCTTGCTCACGAAGACCTAGGGCATTTTGAGGAAGCCCATCATTGGAATATACAAGCCAAGTTCTATAATGAAAAATTCCCACTAGTATATGAAAGTGATAACATAGGAGACTCTCTATCATGAAGATCATGGTGCTACTTTGAAGCACAAGTGTGGTAAAAGGGTAGTAGCATTGTCCCTTCTCTCTTTTTCTCTCATTTTTTTCTTTGGGCCTTTTCTCTTTTTTTATGGCCTCTTTTTTTCGTCCGGAGTCTCATCCCGACTTGTGGGGGAATCATAGTCTCCATCATCCTTTCCTCACTTGGGACAATGCTCTAATAATGATGATCATCACACTTTTATTTTCTTTACAACTCAAGAATTACAACTCAAAACTTAGGACAAAATATGACTCTATGTGAATGCCTCCAGCGGTGTACCGGGATATGCAATGAATCAAGAGTGACATGTATGAAAGAATTATGAACGGTGGCTTTGCCACAAATACGATGTCAACTACATGATCATGCAAAGCAATATGACAATGACGGAGCGTGTCATAGTAAACGGAACGGTGGTAAGTTGCATGGCAATATATCTCGGAATGGCTATGGTAATGCCAGGGTAGGTAGATATGGTGGCTGTTTTGAGGAAGGTATATGGTGGGTGTATGATACCGGCGAAAAGTGCGCGGTATTAGAGAGGCTAGCAATGGTGGAAGGAAGGAAGTGTGTATAATCCATGGACTCAACATTAGTCATAAAGAACTCATATACTTGTTGCAAAAATCTACAAGTTATCAAAGCAAAGTATTACGCGCGTGCTCCTAGGGGGATAGATTGGTAGGAAAAGACCATCGCTCGTCCCCGACTGCCACTCATAAGGAATACAATCAATAAATAAATCATGTTCCGACTTCATCACATAACGGTTCACCATACGTGCATGCTACGGGAATCACAAACTTTAACACAAGTATTCCTCAAATTCACAACTACTCAACTAGCATGACTCTAATATCACCATCTTCATATCTCAAAACAATTATCAAGCATCAAACTTCTCATAGTATTCATCACACTCATAATATTTTTTTTACTAATCTTGGATGCCTATCATAATTAAAGCAAATCACCATGCTGTTTTGTAGGACTCTCAAAATAATATAAGTGAAGCATGAGAGAACAATAGTTTCTATAAAACAAATCCACCACCGCGCTCTAAAAGATATAAGTGAAGCACTAGAGCAAAAACTATATAGCTCAAAAGATATAAGTGAAGCACATAGAGTATTCTAAGAATTTCCGAATCATGTGTGTCTCTCTCAAAAGGTGTGTACAGCAAGGATGATTGTGGAAAACTAAAAAAACAAAGACTCAAATCATACAAGACGCTCCAAGCAAAATACATATCATGTGGTGAATAAAAATATAGCTCCAAGTAAAGTTACCGATGGACGAAGACGAAAGAGGGGATGCCTTCCGGGGCATCCCCAAGCTTTGGCTTTTTGGTGTCCTTAGATTATCTTGGGGTGCCATGGGAATCCCCAAGCTTAGGCTCTTGCCACTCCTTGTTCCATAATCCATCAAATCTTTTACCCAAAACTTGAAAACTTCACAACACAACGAAAATCTCGTGAGCTCCGTTAGCGAAAGAAAACAAAACACCACTTCAAGGTACTGTAATGAACTCATTATTTATTTATATTGGTGTTAAACCTACTGTATTCCAACTTCTCTATGGTTTATAAACTATTTTACTAGCCATTGATTCATCAAAATAAGCAAACAACACACGAAAAACAGAATCTGTCAAAAACAGAACAGTCTGTAGTAATCTGTAACTAACGCAAACTTATGGAACTGAAAAAATTCAGCCAAAATAGGACGACCTAGACAATTTTTTTATTGATCAGCAGAAATTGGAATAAATATTTTATCACGTTCTGGTAATTTTTAACAATTATTTTTGTGAACAGAAAGTTTCTGTAATTTTCAGCAAGATCAAATAACTATCATCCAAGAAGATCCTATAGGTTAAACTTGGCACAAACACTAATTAAAACATAAAAACACATCTAAACAGAGGCTAGATCAAATATTTATTCCTAAACAGAAGAAAAAAGCAAAAAACTAAAAATAAAATTGGGTTGCCTCCCAAGAAGCGCTATCGTTTAACGCCCCTAGCTAGGCATAAGATTTCAACGATGCTCACATGAAAGACAAGAATTGAAGCACAAAGAGAGCATCATAAAACATGTGACAAACACATATAAGTCTAACATACTTCCTATGCATAGGCATCTTATAAGCAAACAAATTATCAAGGCAAGCAAAAAACTAGCATATGCAAGGAAGCGGAAAGAAACAATAGCAATCTCAACATAACGAGAGGTAATTTATTATCATGAAAATTTCTACAACCATATTTTCCTCTCTCATAATAATTACATGTGGGATCATAAGCAAATTCAAAAAAATAGCTATCACAATAAATATTTTCAACACGATCCACATGCATGCAAAGTTGACACTCTTCCAAAATAGTGGGATTAACATTAACTAAAGTCATGACCTCTCCAAACCCACTTTTATAAAAAATACCATAAGATTGAACATTCTACAAATATGTGCGATCTAAAATTGACACTCTTCCAAACCCACTTTCAATATTATTGCAAACATTATTATCAATCGCATATTCATCATGGGGCTTAAATAAATTTTCAAGATCATAAGAAGAATCACCCCAATCATGATCATTGCAACAAGTAGTAGACATAGCAAAACTAGCATCCCCAAGCTTAGGGTTTTGCATATTATTAGCACAATTGACATCAAGAGAATTTATAGTAAAATCATTGCAATCATGCTTTTTATTCAAATATCTACCATGAATCACTTCATAAAGTACTTCATCACAATTTTCCGATTCACGGATTTCAAGCAAAACCTCATAAAGATAATCTAGTGCACACAACTCACTAGCAATTGGTTCATCATAATTGGATCTCTTAAAAAGATTAGCAAGTGGATGAGGATCCATAAACTTTTAGCAAGGAAGATGCAAGAAAAAAGAAGGCACATGGTAACACAAGATCGAACGGAAGAAAGGGCGAAGAAAAGGCAAAGGTGAAGTGGGGGAGAGGAAAACGAGAGGCAAATGGCAAATAATGTAATGCGGGAGATAAGGGTTTGTGAGGGGTACTTGGTATGTTGACTTTTGCGTAGACTCCCCGGCAACGGTGCCAGAAATCCTTCTTGCTACCTCTTGAGCACTACGTTGGTTTTCCCTTGAAGAGGAAAGGGTGATGCAGTAAAGCAGCGTAAGTATTTCCCTCAGTTTTTGAGAACCAAGGTATCAATCCAGTAGGAGGCCACGCACGAGTCCCTCGCACCTACACAAACAAATAAAATCCTCGCAACCAACACAATAAAGGGGTTGTCAATCCCTTCACGGTCACTTACGAAAGTGAGATCTGATAGATATGATAAGATAATATTTTTGGTATTTTTATGATAAAGATGCAAAGTAAAATAAAAGCAAAATAAACGGCGCCAGAAATAGCTTGTTGTCGGGAGATTAAATATGATGGAAAATAGACCCGGGGGCCATAGGTTTCACTAGTGGCTTCTCTCGAGAGCACAAGTATTACGGTGGGTAAACAAATTACTGTTGAGCAATTGACAGAATTGAGCATAGTTATGAGAATATCTAGGTATGATCATGTATATAGGCATCACGTCCGCGACAAGTAGACCGACTCCTGCCTGCATCTACTACTATTACTCCACACATCGACCGCTATCCAGCATGCATCTAGAGTATTAAGTTCAAAAGAACAGAGTAACGCTTTAAGTAAGATGACATGATGTAGAGGGATAAACTCATGCAATATGAAATAAACCCCATCTTGTTATCCTCGATGGCAACAATTCAATACGAGCCTTGCTGCCCCTACTGTCACTGGGAAAGGACACCGCAAGATTGAACCCAAAGCTAAGCACTTCTCCTGTTGCAAGAAAGATCAATCTAGTAAGCCAAACCAAACTGATAATTCGAATAGACTTGCAAGGATAACCAATCATACATAAAATAATTCAGAGAAGATTCAAATATTGTTCATAGATAAACTTGATCATAAACCCACAGTTCATCGGTCTCAACAAACACACCGCAAAATAATATTACGTCGAATAGATCTCCACGAGAGAGGGGGAGAACATTGTATTGAGATCCAAAAAGAGAGAAGAAGCCATCTAGCTAATAACTATGGACCCGAAGGTCTGAGGTAAACTACTCTCACATCATCGGAGAGGCTATGGTGTTGATGTAGAAGCCCTCCGTGATCGATGCCCCCTCCGACGGAGCTCCGAAAAAGGCCCCAAGATGGGATCTCACGGGTACAGAAGGTTGCGGCGGTGGAATTATTTTTTGGCTCCATATCTGGTAGTTTGGGGGTACGTAGGTATATATAGGAGGAAGAAGTACGTCGGTGGAGCAACATGGGCCCCACGAGGGTGGAGGGCGCGCCCAGGGGGGTAGGCGCGCCCCCTACCTCGTTCCTTCCTGGTTGATGTCTTGACGTAGGGTCCAAGTCCTCTGGATCACGTTCGTTCCGAAAATCACGTTCCCGGAGGTTTCATTCCGTTTGGACTCCGTTTGATATTCTTTTTCTGCGAAACTCTAAAATAGGCAAAAAAACAGCAATTCTGGGCTGGGCCTACGGTTAATAGGTTAGTCCCAAAAATAATATAAAAGTGTATAATAAAGCCCATTAATGTCCAAAACAGGATATAATATAACATGGAACAATAAAAAATTATAGATACGTTGGAGACGTATCAACCACCACGAGCCTCCCCAACCCCTTAGTTTGTCACCGGGACTACCATGGCCACGCGTCCCCAACTTTGGCCGCCACCGTTGCCCTCTGCCGCCGCGGTCAAAGCTGCTCTCTACCCCGCCCTCCCCGAGGACTGCGCCACCGCGGGATGGATGCGCCTCGTCGCCCCGAGCTCTGCGGTGGCCGGAGCATCGCCGGAGGTGGCCTGTGTCGTCGGAGCTCGTCGCCGGGGCCATGCCCCGTCTCTGCCCCGCGGGCAGGAGCGAGGAGGAAGACGACGCCCACGCCCCTCCCTTCCAGCTGGCCGCGGGCCCCACACGTCATTGACCCAGCCGCCGGCCCCGCGTTGACCCGGACGGCCAGCATGGATAAGTGACGGGCCCCACTCCGTGGGACCCGCACGCCAAGCCTCGGCCCCGCCACTGCCACGGTGGATAAGTGGAAGCGCATTTGCGCGGATACGTTTTCCCGTTCGGAAGGCGCATTTTCATGCGGCTTAGGCCAGGAATGCGTTTTCCTTTCGGGAAAGCGTATTCTGTCAAATGCGTTTTCTGTTTTTCCACTCAAGGGCCTGTTTGTGGATATATTTTTACAGATAGGTCCCTGGCAGTCAAACCTCTATAACTTTTTATCCGTAACTCCGATCGAGGTGAATCCAACGCCCACGTCTTCGTCTCGTCGAGCCCGTTCTATTCCCACCATTTTCACTATGTTTTAACATTATGAAAATGATCATTTTGCCCTTGCCCCTAATCAGCCGCCTCCGAGAGAGAACGTTTTCTGGCAAATCTTTTCGCGGCTTCACCGCACTTCTCCCCGGAGCCTTTTTCATCCCCAGGCAAGCCACAACCACCATTTGCATGATAGCCATGCAGAAGCATTGGTTTTCAACTTGAATCTTTAAAAACTATTTGATTGTTTTGCTACTGCTGTCGTTATTTCGGTTATGCTTATGGATCGGTGTTTACCGTCATGCCATGTTTTCTTGCACTCTGTTATCATGAACTACTTGCTAGTAGTACTTTCTTATTACCATGCTTGGTAGTAGTACATGCTTGTGATGGTCTTCGGTGCATGATTATCGTCTGTTCTGAGTACCGTTGTTATGCATGTTCTTTTGCACCCAGTTGGTTAAATGCTTGCATGGTAGTTTATCGTTATGTTAATGCATGTTAGTTATTGCTGACGCTAGTAGTCATGTTATGCTATGAGTAATGTTCTAGTTGTGATATTCATGCTCGTAGGTATGCCATGCTCATCTGGATAAATGCTTAAATGTTGTTGTTATGCTCGTTGATTATGTTGCACCTCCATGCTTATTTTGATATCATGGTCATGCATTGTAGTTGCATCCAGTTATTTTTGTCATGGCTCAGCATATTGCATTCAAGTTTAACCGGATTAAATTGAACTTGAACAACTGTTGGCTGAGTCATGGTGCCACCATATCGAGCTGACCAGTGCAACCACGTTTGCCTTATGGGAAGGCCCTAACTGGGTCTATTGTCATGCCTCTCACCGGCGCCTCCCGCGAGGGAAGGTTATGCACGGGCGCTACCTTGGCCAGGTAGGACGGCATAAGCCTTGTGTGCCCGTTGTTGAGTATGGATCCTTGTCCCCGTTTGGGACCGTTTTGCCACGACGGTGGCCGTTGGTGCCTTTGGTAGGCACGGGGCCACCCAGGACTTAGCCCAAAGGGGAGTTGGTCAGAGTGGCCGGGGAGAGTCATGGCAGTAGATCGATTTTGTCAAAACGCCATGTCCGCACGTATGGGAGTGTGAGACCATGGGTTCCGTGGTGTGGATACAGTGTGCTAACCTCTGCAGAGTGTGTGTTTAATCTATCGATAGCCGCGCCCGCGGTTATGGGCCCAGTTCATGTCGGTCACACTGTGGGTCAACAGTAATAATAATGTGCTTAATAACAACCCTGGTTCGATGATGAAAGAAGTTGGTTGATATTTATGTGATCGTGAGAGGATCACTGTGGTATCGTGAATACCAACTTGTTGGATATTTGTGATGTTATGCGAGAGTCAAGGGTAAAGGTCAAGCTCCTTGTGGTCATGTATGATTACTATGGTATTGTTAATACCAAGCTTGATTGGATCCTGAGATGATCGTGTGATGTCCGTGATGGTAAGTGATACATGTGGTGGTTACGATGTAACCCGAACAGAGTAAGTTGGTGCATGATAGTTCATCATGTTGCATGCTAGTCTCATCATGTTCATATGTTTATGCCATGCTCGTATTGTTCTAGCGGTATCATCTTGTTCATGCTATGATTGATCTGATAGTATTATGTTAATCCTTGTTAACCTGTAATTGCCATGCTATTGTTTGTCTTGATTAATTTGGTTGGTGTGAGCTTGCAAGTACATTCAATGTACTGACCTGGCGTGTCATGCCAGTTTGCAGGTCGTGCCGGATTTGATTGCTTGTTTGCCGTGGATCCCTTGTTTGCGTGCTAGGATAAGCGTTCCAGCCAGAGTCCTTGCGGAGTGGAGTTCACCACCGTCATCGCTTTTCCGCTGCATCGTGTTGTTCTGCTGCTTGCATGGAGCAACCGTGGCAGGCGTAGTGCCGCCGTGCCGATGTAATCCCCTTGTACTCCAATAGATTGCAATAAAGAGCTGGTTTGTTCTATGCTAAGCAGTGCCGTATTCCAGAAGACTTCTCCTCGATCTCTAGGCTGGAATACGAGGCGTTCCGGTTTCTCTGAGCCGGGGTGCCACACTACAAGAGCTTCGTGATGAACTATAATATGCAAGGGATGGATAAGACGATTCCCGAGCTCTTCGCAATGCTAAAGGTTGCGGAGGTAGAAATCAAGAAAGAGCATCAAGTGTTGATGGTCAACAAGACCACCAGTCTCAAGAAAAAGGGTAAAGGGAAGAAGGGGAACTTCAAGAAGAACGGAAAGCAAGTTGTTGCTCAAGTGAAGAAGCCCAAGTCTGGACCTAAGCCAGAGATTGAGTGCTTCTACTTCAAAGGGACTGGTCACTGGAAGCGGTACTGCCCCAAGTATTTGGCGGATAAGAAGGATGGCAAGGTGAACAAGGGTATATATGATATACATGTTATTGATGTGTACCTTACTAATGCTCGCAGTAGTGCCTGGGTATTTGATACTGGTTCTGTTGCTAATATTTGCAACTCGAAACAGGGACTACGAATTAAGCGAAGATTGAATAAGGACGAGGTGACGATGCACGTGGGAGATGGTTCCAAAGTCGATGTGATCACAGTCGGCACGCTACCTCTACATTTACCTTCGGGATTAGTTTTAGACTTGAATAATTGTTATTTGGTGCCAGCCTTGAGCATGAACATTATATCTGGATCTTGTTTGATGCGAGACGGTTAATCATTTAAATCATAGAATAATGGTTGTTCTATTTATATGAGTAATATCTTTTATGGTCATGCACCCTTGTGGAGTGGTCTATTTTTGTTGAATCTCGATAGTAGTGATACACATATTCATAATATTGAAGCCAAAAGATGCAGAGTTGATAATGATAGTGCAACTTATTTGTGGCACTGCCTTTTGGGTCATATTGGTATAAAGCGCATGAAGAAACTCCATTCTGATGGACTTTTGGAATCACTTGATTATGAATCACTTGGTACTTGCGAACCATGCCTCATGGGCAAGATGACTAAAACGCCATTCTCCGGAACAATGGAGCGAGCAACAGATTTGTTGGAAATCATACATACTGATGTATGTGGTCCGATGAATGTTGAGGCTCGCGGCGGGTATCGTTATTTTCTCACCTTCACAGATGGTTTGAGCATATATGGGTATATGTACTTGATGAAGCATAAGTCTGAAACATTTGAAAAGTTCAAAGAATTTCAGAGTGAAGTGGAAAATCATCGTAACAAGAAAATAAAGTTTCTATGATCTGATCGTGGAGGAGAATATTTGAGTTACGAGTTTGGTCTTCATTTGAAACAATGTGGAATAGTTTCGCAACTCATGCCACCCGGAACACCAGAGCATAATGGTGTGTCCGAACGTTGTAACCGCACTTTATTAGATATGGTGTGATCTATGATGTCTCTTACTGATTTACCGCTATCATTTTGGGGTTATGCTTTAGAGACGGCTGCATTCACGTTAAATAGGGCACCATATAAATCCATTGAGACGACGCCTTATGAACTGTGGTTTGGCAAGAAACCCAAGTTGTCGTTTCTTAAAGTTTGGGGTTGCGATGCTTATGAGAAAAAGCTTCAACCTGATAAGATCGAACCCAAATCGGAGAAATGTGTCTTCATAGGATACCCAAAGGAGACTGTTGGGTACACCTTCTATCACATATCCGAAGGCAAGACATTCGTTGCTAAGAATGGATCTTTTCTAGAGAAGGAGTTTCTCTCAAAAGAAGTGAGTGGGAGGAAAGTAGAACTTGATGAGGTAACTGTACCTGCTCCCTTATTGGAAAGTAGTTCATCACATAAATCTGTTCCTGTGACTCCTACACCAATTAGTGAGGAAGCTAATGATGATGATCATGTAACTTCAGATCAAGTTACTACCGAACCTCGTAGGTCAACTAGAGTAAGATCCGCACCAGAGTGGTACGGTAATCCAGTTCTGGAGGTCATGTTACTTGACCATGACGAACCTACAAACTATGTGGAAGCGATGATGAGCCCAGATTCCACAAAATGGCTTGAGGCCATGAAATCTGAGATGGGATCCATGTATGAGAACAAAGTGTGGAATTTGGTTGACGTGCCCGATGATCGGCAAGCCATCAAGAATAAATGGATCTTCAAGAAGAAGACTAACGCTGACGGTAATGTTACTATCTACAAAGCTCAACTTGTTGCGAAAGGTTTTTGACAAGTTCAAGGAGTTGACTATGATGAGAAATTCTCACCCGTAGCAATGCTTAAGTCCGTCCGAATCATGTTAGCAATTGCTACATTTTATGATTATGAAATTTGGCAAATGGATGTAAAGACTGCATTCCTGAATGGATTTCTGGAAGAAGAGTTGTATATGATGCAACCTGAAGGTTTTATCGATCCAAAGGATGCTAACAGAGTGTGCAAGCTCCAGCGATCCATTTATGGACTGGTGCAAGCATCTCGGAGTTGGAATAAACGTTTTGATAGTGTGATCAAAGCATATGGTTTTATACAGACTTTTGGAGAAGCATGTATTTACAAGAAAGTGAGCGGGAGCTCTGTTGCATTTCTAATATTATATGTGGATGACATATTGTTGATTGGAAATGATGTAGAATTTCTGGATAGCATAAAAGGATACTTGAATAAGAGTTTTTCAATGAAAGACCTCGGTGAAGCTGCATATATATTGGGCATCAAGATTTATAGAGATAGATCAAGACGCTTAATTGGACTTCCACAAAGCACATACCTTGACAAAGTTTTGAAGAAGTTGAAAATGGATCAAGCAAAGAAAGGGTTCTTGCCTGTGTTACAAGGTGTGAAGTTGAGTCAGACTCAATGCCCGACCACTGCAGAAGATAGAGAGAAAATGAAAGTCATTCCCTATGCTTCAGCCATAGGTTCTATCATGTATGCAATGCTGTGTACCAGACCTGATGTGTGCCTTGCTATTAGTTTAGCAGGGACGTACCAAAGTAATCCAGGAGTGGATCACTGGACAGCGGTCAAGAACATCCTTAAATACCTGAAAAGGACTAAGGATATGTTTCTCATTTATGGAGGTGACAAAGAGCTCGTCGTAAATGGTTACGTCGATGCAAGCTTTAACACTGATCCGGATGACTCTAAGTCACAAACCGGATACGTATTTATATTGAACGGTGGAGCTGTCAGTTGGTGCAGTTCTAAGCAAAGCGTCGTGGCGGGATCTACATGTTAAGCGGAGTACATAGCTGCTTCAGAAGCAGCAAATGAAGGAGTCTGGATGAAGGAGTTCATATCCGATCTAGGTGTCATACCTAGTGCATCGGGTCCAATGAAAATCTTTTGTGACAATATTGGTGCAATTGCCTTGGCAAAGGAATCCAGATTTCACAAGAGAACCAAGCACATCAAGAGACGCTTCAACTCCATCCGCGATCAAGTCAAGGAGGGAGACATAGAGATTTACAAGGTACATACGGATCTGAATGTTGCAGACCCGTTGACTAAGCCTCTCTCACGAGCAAAACATGATCAGCACCAAGACTCCATGGGTGTTAGAATCATTACTGTGTAATCTAGATTATTGACTCCAGTGCAAGTGGGAGACTGAAGGAAATATGCCCTAGAGGCAATAATAAAGTTGTTATTTATATTTCCTTATATCATGATAAATGTTTATTATTCATGCTAGAATTGTATTAACCGGGAACTTAGTACATGTGTGAATGCATAGACAAACAGAGTATCACTAGTATGCCTCTACTTGATTAGCTTGTTGAATCAAAGATGGTTAAGTTTCCTAACCATAGACATGAGTTGTCATTTGATTAACGGGATCACATCATTAGAGAATGATGTGTTTGACTTGACCCATTCCGTTAGCTTGGCACTTGATCGTTTAGTATGTTGTTATTGCTTCTTCGTGACTTATACATGTTCCTATGACTATGAGATTATGCAACTCCCGAATACCGGAGGAACACTTAGTGTGCTACCAAACGTCACAGCGTAACTAGGTGATTATAAAGGTGCTCTACAGGTGTCTCCAATGGTACTTGTTGAGTTGGCATAGATCGAGATTAGGATTTGTCACTCCGATTGTCGGAGAGGTATCTCTGGGCCCTCTAGGTAATGCACATCACTATAAGCCTTGCAAGCAATGTGACTAATGAGTTAGTTGCGGGATGATGCATTACGGAACGAGTAAAGAGACTTGTCGGTAACGAGATTGAACTAGGTATTGAGATACTGACGATCGAATCTCGGGCAAGTAACATACTGATGACAAAGGGAACAACATATGCTGTTATGTGGTTTGACCGATAAAGATCTTCATAGAATATGTAGGAACCAATATGAGCATCCAGGTTCCACTATTGGTTATTGACCGGAGATGAGTCTCGGTCATGTCTACATAGTTCTCGAATCCGTAGGGTCCGCACGCTTAAAGTTCTGTGATGATCGGTATTATGAGTTTATGTGTTTTGATGTACGGAAGGTAGTTTGGAGTCCCGGATATGATCACGGACATGATGAGGAGTCTCGAAATGGTCGAGACATGAAGATCGATATATTGGATGACTATGTTTGGACATCAGAATGGTTCCGAGTGAGTTCGGGCATATACCGGAGTACCGAGGGATTACTGGAACCCCCCGGGGGATATATGGGCCCTAACGGGCTTTAGTGGAGAGAGAGAGAGAGGGGCAGCCAGGGCAGGCCGCGCGCCCCTCCCCCTCTGGTCCGAATTGGACTAGGAAGGGGGGCGGCGCCCCCCTTTCCTTCCTCCCTCTCTCCCCCTTCCTTCTCTCCTAGTCCAACTAGGGAAGGGGGGAATCCTATTCCTGGTGGGAGTAGGACTCCTCCAGGGCGCGCCATAGAGGGTCGGCCCTCCCCCCTCCTCCACTCCTTTATATACGGGGGAGGGGCCAACCCATAGACACACAAGTTGATTATTGATCTCTTAGCCGTGTGCGGTGCCCCCCTCCACCATAATCCACCTCGGTCATATCGTCGTAGTGCTTAGGCGAAGCCTTGCGCCGGTAGCTTCATCATCACCGTCATCACGCCATCGTGCTGACGAAGCTCTCCCTCGACACTCAGCTGGATCGAGAGTTCGTGGGACGTCACCGAGCTGAACGTGTGCAGATCGCGGAGGTGCCGTACTTTTGGTACTAGGATCGGTCGGATCGCGAAGACGTACGACTACATCAACTGTGTTGTCATAACGCTTCTGCTTACGGTCTACGAGGGTACGTGGACTACACTCTCCCCTCTCGTTGCTATGCATCACCATGATCTTGCGTGTGCGTAGGAATTTTTTTGAAATTTCTGTGTACCCCAACAAAATCATCATGTATAATGGTAAAAGGCAACCCATTAATGTAATCTTTAATAAGAGCAAACTTCTCCGATACAGTGTAGTTGGGAGAATTCAAATATATAATAGGACTATCATGCGTGGGTGCAATAGCGACAATTTCATTCTTAACATAAGAAACTATAGCAAGTTCATCTCCATAAGCATAATTCATATTGGCATCTTGGCTGCAAGCATAGCGAGGATCAATTTCATCAAAAAGGGATATTTCAAATGAGTCCAAGGGATCATAGCAATTATCATAGCATTCATTCTTCGGTAGGCACAAAGGGAAATTAAACAATGTATGAGTTGAAGAGTTACTCTCATTAGAAGGTGGGCACGGGTAGCTAACCCGCTCTTCCTCCTTTTGTTCTTCGCTCTCCTCATCATATTTTTCATCCAACGAGCTCACGTTTTCATCAATTTTTCTTCCATAGATTCCTGCAAAATATTAGTCTCTTCTTGGACAGCTGAGGAGTCCTCAATATATTCTTTAACATAAGCATTAGAAGCATAGTTTTCATAGCAATATTTAAGGATGGCAAAATTTTCAGATTTGTAAAGAGTAGCATCATACATTTCAATCAAAGAAGCAATTTCATAAGCACCCTTAAAAGCAACAAATTCTTCAATTTGTTCATTATCATAGTAATTATAAACACCCTTAGCATAAGAATATACGATTCCATGATCACTAAACTCACATTGGTAGGGAAGGTGTTTCTTAGGGTCTTCAGAACAACAAGTAAAATCATATATTTCACATAAATTCCAAGCATATCATTGCAAACAATTAATTTGATGCCGTAAAAGTTTCCCTTTTTGAGATAAGCAGTGTCGGACAAAATAAGCATGCTCATTTAATGATTTTCCCTCAACTAAGCTAGTTGGGTTTTCAGCACGAGCACAAATGGATCGAAGATTATCCAAGTAGAAAGCTTCAGCAGTATGATAGATTTCGGTGGTTCTTCAACCATTGGTTTAGCAGGTACAACTATTGTTTTTGGTATTTTACGTTTCCTACCCATAACCAAAGATAGAAAACAAGTGCACAAAATAAAATCTACTTAGTGATAAAGCAAACAAGCACACGCCAGAATATTCACCCCACGCTATTGCTCCCCGGCAACGGCGCCAGAAAAAGGTCTTGATAACCCACAAGTATAGGGGGTCATTTGTAGCCCTTTTTGATAAATAAGAGTGTCAAACCCAATGAGGAGCTAAAGGTAGAACAAATATTCCCTCAAGTTCTATCGACCACCGATACAACTCTACGCACGCTTAACGTTTGCTTTACCTAGAACAAGAATAAAACTAGAAGTACTTTGTAGGTATGAAGGGATAAGTTTGCAAGATAATAAAGAACGTAAAAATAAAAAGTAGGTGATGTTCTAATTAAAGTACAATTAAATTAGTGTAGAGAGTGTGGATTAGTAGTGGTAGGATTTGCGGAATTGTCCCTAAGCAATTGACTACGTTACTAGACCGATAGAAAGTTTTTATGTGGGAGAGGCCACTGCTAGCATGTCATCCCTTACTTGGAATTCTATGCACTTATGATTGGAACTATTAGCAAGCATCGGCAACTAGTAATGTTCATAAAGGTAAAACCCAACCATAGCATTAAGATATATTGGTTGTCGGGTGGTTGGTGCGACATATGCCAAGGGATGGCTTATCATTGTGGGAGCCAATAAAACGTCGTCGGTGCCTGGAAACGGGATGAGGCGAAGACATGCATGCCGGCGAATCTTACCCAGGTTTGGGGCTCTCCAAGGAGATAACACCCCTAGTCCTGCTCTGCGGGGTCTCCGCATGATCACTAGATCGATAAGGGGTAGCTACAATCGCTCCTAGAGCTGTTGAGATCAAGGGAGAAGAAGAACAAGGCTAGCTCTTGCTTCTCTCTATCTATGGTGTGTGTGCTATGCGTGAGTGTTGACCTAGAAGCCAACTATGCTTGGGTCGAACCCTTTGCATGGGTGCTCCGGGGGGTTTATATAGGCCTACCCCCCGGGGGTACAATGGTAATCCGACTGGGAACTGGCCCCAGCCGTCAGTGTCTACGCTCGCCGGCTTCTCCGCCGGCTGCTGGGTCCCGCCGGCTGCTGGGTCCCGTCGGCTGCCGGCTCCTTGGTCGACAGGCCGGCCCCACCGCCTAGGGTCTTGTCGGCGGCTGCTTACTGTAGCCGTGCCTCTGATGATGAGGGCTTTGTCGAGGTAAGCGTGGCTACAGTGGTCCGCCTCGGGGGCTATCACTGTAGCCTCACCTCGTCTTGTCTCCTTAATGGGGCTCCTGCTTCGAGGAAGGGAGTAGCCGGCTTCTGGAGGCCGGCTATACCCTTGGCCGACTAGGAAAAGCCGGGCCGCCTTCACGCCTCTCTCTGGCTGAAGGGGCCCGCAGTCCATGGGTCCTACAGGAATGGGTCGTGGATGACGTTGAGGCTAGCGTGGCTACAGTGCCGAGCCGCACAAGAGACGTCCGTCCCGTACGGCCTCCTGTAGCCATGCCCGCCTCGGGCTTCGGGGGTAGTGGACCGCACTGTGGCCACGCCCCGTCACGTCGCCGTTATGTGGGAGTGGTTGCGGTCTTGGCCGGCTCCTAGGAGTCGGCGTCCTTCTTGGCCGGCTTCTTGGAGTCGGCCACCCCGTAGTCGTCCTAGGGAGGAGTCGGTGAGGCTGGGTCGCCTTCCGGGAGTCGGCTTTAGTGGTAGCCGGCCGGGGAAGGCGGCCCAAATGCTTGGAGTGCTTGAAGGCCCAAAAGGCCTGATAAATTTTCTGAAGAGCCAGGGGTAGTCGGTTTGGCTACCCGTGGCCACTTACTCCGACAGTAGTCCCCGAAGCTGATTGGGCTTTGAGGTGGAGTGGGGTTCGAGAAGCGCGAACAGCTTCCTATCGTGACAAGCCGGCAGCTGGGAGCCGGCCTTGGTCAGGCACGCCGCCTGAGCCGAAATCTTCTGGAGTCGGAGGGCGGGAACCCGCTGGCACGTGCGCCGGGCCGCGGGCCGGCCGCGGGCCGACGGCGATCCACGTGGCCGGAAAGCCTGCCAGCCCACGCGCGCGACGGGACGTCGCCGCAGAAAGGGGGCCCGCCACGTCCGCGCCCCGGCCCAGGCGCGGATCCTTTGTATCCCGAAACTGCCCGCACGTTCCGTGCGGCAGTTTCGGCTCGCACTTATGCGTAATAAACGCGAGTCGTGGGGGGAGTGGGCGCAGTTAATCCCACGTCTTCCCCCCACGTCTGGCCTCTTCGGCCGTGTGAAGCTATAAGTAGGGGGGGGCGGAGGGCGGCAGACCCTCGCACGCTCCTCCTACTTCCGCCGTCTTCTTCCCTTGCTCGTTCTTGCGACAGCGCTTCGCCTCCGCGCTCTTCCTCCGCACGCTCCTCCGCCGCCGTGCTAGCTTCCGATATGCCTCCCCCACGTAGAGCAGCTTGGCGGGGATTGGGATGGCTCCATCGTCCATAACGACCACATCGACTTCCTCCGCGACACCCGGCGTCTGCCCAGCGCGGACAAAGTGGAGGTCCGCCTCGCGCCGGAGAAGGAAGTCAGGCCGGCGCCGCGGGAGGGCGAGCGGGTGGTCTTCCGCTCGCACTTCCTGCGCGGCTTCGGCCTGCCAGTGAGCGCCTTTTTCCGCTCCTGGCTGGAATTCTATCAGCTCCAGCCGCACCACCTCACCCCCAACGCGGTGGTGCTGCTGTCGGCCTTTGTCACCCTGTGCGAGGGCTATCTTGGCGTCCTCCCCACCCTCGAGCTCTGGGGGGAGTTCTTCCAGTCGAAGCTGGGCACGCGCGTGCGGGGCGTGCCGGCTCAGACCGGCGCCTTCATCGCGTCGCGGAGATCAGGCACCGACAACCCCTTCCCCATCATCACGCTGATCCAATCGGTGAAGAAGTGGCAGAAGTCATACTTCTACGTGCGGAGCATCGCTCCCCGGGGTGACTACCTCAACTTGCCGGCCTACGTAGCCGGCCCACCGGCGGGCAGGCTGCCCCAGTGGTCCTTCCGGGCCGTGACGCTGTCGCCGGCAGGAAACGCCGCATCGCCCGACTGCGGGTGATGGTCCAGTCGGAGGGCCTGACGGGGCCCGACCTCCTGGCCGTGTTCGTCACGCGCCGGGTCCTTCCGCTCCAGAGCCGGCCTCATCTGATCTGTCAGATGAGCGGCCAGCTCGATCCGAGCCGGATGTGCACCAAGGAGATGCCGTAGCCCGACGCCGCCGACATGGTGAACTACCTCGCCAACTGCCAACTTTCTGAAGACTGGCAATTCGGCAAGGAGCCGTACAGCCACGCCAATCCTCCGCCTGCGGTACGCTCCCCTCGTTTCTTTCTCTCTCTCTCTCTCTCTCTCTCTCTCTCTCTCTCTCTCAGCCTTGTCGTCGAGTTCCTCTGGGCCGACTCTAACTCAGTCGGTTTGCTCTTTTGACAGAGTCCTTTGCTTCGGCCGGCCGGTGGGACAGACGTGGAGCGCCACTTCGTCCCCGACCGGACCGAGCACGACCAGGAAGACCCCGACCCGGGGGCGGTCCATATGGAGGACGCCGCCGAGCCGGCTGGTGGCCAAGCCGGCGGTGAAGCGGGCGGCTCCGGGTTCTCCGGTACTTTCGACGACTGGCCGGACGAGGACGAAGCCGAAGCCGTCCCGCACCGCCAGCCGGCGTCCGGACGCGGCGCGGGCTCCTCCGGCGCGCAGCCTGCTCGGGGTAGAGGCCAGAAACGTCGCGCCGCGCAGGGCATGTTCGGCAACCAAACGAAGAAGCCCAGGGGCGGGGCGGCAGCCACCAGGCGGGAAGAGGCGGCCGCGAAGGCGGCTCGCTTCCGCAAAGTGGTGAAGCAGCCGCAGGCTGTGTCAGCGTAAGCTCTCTCTTTCTATGTACTCTCCTTCTTTCTTTTCTTGGGTGGTTTTTTGAACCTTTGTCTTCTTTTTCAATGATCAGAGCTCCACTGTCACTCGAGCGGGCGGCTGCCGGCTCCGTTGTCGAGTCGCCAGGGGGCTCTGGGAGCACCACCCGCCGCGTAGATCCCCGTGCCGCCCTCCTGGAGGCGACGGAAAGGAACGCGCGGGAGGTGCGGGAGGAGCAGGAAGCGCGGGAGGCGGAGGCACGGGAGGCAGCCGCCGCCCAGGCAGCTCGGGAGGAGGAGGCGGCGAAGGCGCTCGCCGAGGCCGCAGTCAAGGCCCAGGCAGAGGCCGAGGCCGAGGCGGCGGCAAGGGAGGCATTGATGGTCACCCCCCTGCGCACCATGGCGCCAGGGGACGTGGATCCCTCGCCAGGGGGAGCCAGCGGTTCCCAGCCGGGTCTGGGAGGGAGCGGCGATGACGTCATCATCTTGAGGGAGGCGCCGGGGCCGACTCCTCTGACTAGGGCGGCCCAAGGCGGCCAGCCTGAGCCTGCGCCCACGCAGTCGGCGGAGGGCGAGCCGGCCGCGGGAGCTGAGGTGGCGATCCGGGTTCCACCAAGCCGGCGCACAGGGAAGGCCGCGTCGGAGCCGCAGAAGGCGGCGTCGGAGCCACAGCCGGCCGTGGGCTCCAGCTCGTCGGCCCGAGATGCGGAGGCGGCCAGCGTCGGAGCCACAGCCGGCCGTGGGCTCCAGCTCGTCGGCCCGAGATGCTGAGGCGGCCAGCGCAACCTCGGGGTGGACGCCGGGCGGAGGGACAGCCGTGGTGAACGTCGCTGCACAAGACGTCCGGACCCGGCTGCAAAGCCAAGCCGCGGCGCTGAGGCAGTTCACCGACGAATTCCTCGCCACGCGGGCAGCCATCCGGGTTAGTATTCTCATCTTGTTCTTTCTTGATCTTGATTTCTCTCGTGGGGGCGCGTCAGCGCACCCACTGGGTGTAGTCCCCGAGTTCCGAGTCGGCTGCTGAGCAGGCGGCTTGGAACTTCTTGGAGATTTTGTTTTTGCTCCTTTTGTTCTCACGTCGGTCTTCTGTCTGTCTTGCAGGACTACCACAACCTCCGAGCGGCCGCCTTCAACTCCCAGGCTCGGGAGCTGACTCAGAAGACCGCCGATCTCATTGAAAGCCGAGGTATGTGACTTGATCTTTATCTCATGTGGGGGCGCGTCAGCGCACCCACTGGGTGTAGTCCCCGAGATTCGGGTCGACTGCTGAGCAGTCGGCTCGGATCTTCCTTGATGATTTCTCATTGTTCTTCTTCTTCTATCTCTGCAGCGGCCAACGCCGGCCTGAGGGCACAGCTGGGGGAGTCCTAGACTGCCCTTCGTGCCAAGGACGCAGAGCTCGCCGCCTTGGTGCAGGAGCGCGACCGCCTGGTCAAGAAGCTGGCCGACCAGGAGGAAAGCCACAAGGCGGCACTAAAGGCTGCGCAGGACCGCGAAGCCACCCTCCAGGCCGAGTTCGAGACGGAGGCGGACGGCTGGGCAGAGGATAGGCAGACTCTGGTCTCCGGCTATGGCCAGATCGAGGATCTGGTTGACGGTAAGTCGTCTACCCCTTTGTCTTTTCTTGCCATCTGTCACTTTGACTTGTTTTTCTGACTTGGTGTTCTTCTTTTCTTTTCTTCTTCGCGCAGAGTACTTCCCTGGCTATTCAACTGCCGCCAACCAGGCCATCGAAGCCCGTCGCCAGGCGAAGAGGCAAGCCGGCTTCGAGATCTCGCCAACCGCCGGCCGCTCGCTGGAGGAACAGCTCCTGGCGATCCAGGCTCGCATCCAGCCGGCTCACAGGCTGCTCCGCCGGCTTCAGCGCGCGGGGTCGCAGGTCTTGGCCGCCCTCTGGCCCGGCCAAGTGGTCCCTCGCACCCCCAGTCGGACCGCCGACTGGCTGGAGGTGGCGGTCGGCCGCTTCGAGGCTTGGAAGGCGTCAGCGGCTCGCTCCGGCGCCAGGCGGGCGCTGGAGTTCGTCAAGGCCTGGTATCCCGGCCTGAACCTGGACCAGCTGGCTACCTGGCGGCAGCAAGCCGACACGGAGCTGGAGCCGGCGCGGCCGGCCATCATTCGGCGGGCTTCGGCGATCGCCGACTACACCGACACCAACGTCTTCGCCCCCGAGGTGGACGACAATGGAGTCGCCCAGCCGGAAGATTGGTTCGGGCTGGACCCGGCGTGCGGCGAGGACTCGGCGGAGGAGATCGACTCCAGCGACGAGGGCGAAGAGGAGGAGGAGGAGGGTGACGACGCCGAGCCGGCTGGCGGAGTAGCCGGCCAGCCTGACCGCGCCTCCAGCACTACGTCGCGTGCGAGCGCGTCTCCTGCCGCAGGAGGTGGTCAAGCCGGGACCAGCTAGGCGGCCACTCCTTCAGCCGGCGAGGTCGCCTTCACCGACCAGCTCGGCCTTCGCGCCTTTGTCTTCTTTCTTTTGTTTCCTGTCTTGTTACTTTTGAACAATGTTTTTGGTTAAGTCTGCACAATTCCACCCACTGGGTGTATTCAAACTTAAGTCTGTTGCCGGCCTGTGGGCGGCTTTATGTATATAAGTTATGCAATCGGTCTTTCCTTGCACTTTCTCTTTTTATCCTTCTGCTTTTTTCCTTTGCCGCCCTCCCTTGGTTGCCACCTCCCCGGTCAAACAGTTGCTCTGCAATCTGTAGCCGGGGGGTGCCTGGCCGACTGGGGAGGGGGAAGTACTTTTAGCTCTGCCGGACTTAAGCTAAGTTTTTTAGGAAGCCGGCCAGCCGGCTGCTTTGACAGCCGGCAGGCATACTTGGAGGCCGTCTTTTTGCTATATAGGTTAGTTGTTCCTTAGTCGTTTTTCGTGTGGGCGTCCTTTCTGTCTTTCCTCTTGCTAGTCGGACAGTCAGTTCTTTGAGCTGCGACTTTCAACAAGGGAGGACTCGGGAGCCGGCGCACTACTTTGCTGACTTTAGGAAGAACTTTCGATATAGCTCAAGGCGGCCAGTCCCCGGGCCGACTAGTCGAACCCGGTGCCGGACGAAAATTCAAAATGTAATAATACATTCATGGATATGACACTCGTCATTCATAGATAAATAAAAGGCAGTCCCCGAGTACTGTTCGGGGGGCCTGTTGGTTTGTACTTAATACAAAAGGGGTAGCGTGATACATACTGCTTTTCAGCTGTAAAATCGTCTTAGGAGGTTTGCGTTCCATGGTCGCTCCGACTCCTTGCCGGAGTCGTCTCTCTTGCGTGCTCTTGGTTTTTGCGCGTCGATCAAGTAGTAGGAGTCGTTGCCGAGTGCCTTGCTGACGACGAAGGGGCCTTCCCAAGGGGCCGAGAGCTTGTGCTGGCCGGCTGTTCGCTGGATCAGCCGGAGCACAAGGTCGCCCTCTTGGAAGGATCTTGGCTTGACCTTGCGGTTGTAGTAGCGGCGCAGGCCTTGCTGGTAGATGGCGGACCGGCTGAGGGCTAACAGCCGGCCTTCTTCCAGTAGGTCGACGCCGTCTTCTCTTGCTTCTTTGGCTTCCTCCTCCGTGTACATGGTGATCCGAGGCGAGTCGAACTCGATGTCTGTTGGGATGACAGCCTCGGCACCGTACACAAGGAAGAATGGAGTGAAGCCGGTTGACTTGTTGGGTGTAGTGCGCAGACTCCAGAGGACAGCCGGCAGCTCTTCGAGCCAGCAGCCGGCCGATCGCTCCAGTGGTACAACCAGTCGGGGCTTGATGCCGGAGAGGATAAGTCCATTTGCTCGCTCGACCTGGCCGTTTGACTGCGGGTGGGCAACGGACGCTAAGTCCAGTCGGATGCCCTGCGTCGCGCAGAAACGTGCCAGTGCGCCTTTGGCGAAGTTCGTGCCGTTGTCGGTGATGATGCTGTGCGGCACGCCGTACCGAGTAGTGATGTCGGTGATGAATGTCACGGCAGTCGGCCCGTTCAGCTTCTTGATGGGCTTGGCTTCGATCCACTTTGTGAACTTGTCCACCGCAACGAGTAGATGTGTCATGCCACCGCGGGCTGTCTTGAAAGGGCCCACCATGTCCAGTCCCCAGACGGCAAAAGGCCAGGTGAGGGGAATGGTCTTGAGGGCAGAAGCCGGCAGGTGTTGTTTGGAACTGAAGACTTGACATCCTCTGCAGCTCTTGACTATTTCTTTAGCATCCTCCAAGGCAGTCGGCCAGAAGAAACCATGGCGGAAAGCCTTGGCCACGAGGGATCTTGAGGCGGCGTGATGGCCGCATTCGCCTTGGTGGATGTCTTTGAGGATTGCCACTCCTTTTTCTGGCTCGACGCAACGCTGGAAGACTCCAGTGACGCTGCGCTTCACAAGCTCCCTGTTGATTATTGTGTATGCTGCGGCTCGTCGTTGCACTAGTCTTGCTGAGATCTCATCAGCCGGCAGCTCTCTGCTGACTAGGAACTTGAGGATGGGCTGGGCCCATGAGGGAGCTGTGACTTCTTCTGCTGTTAATGTGGCCACCATGACTCGGGTGGGTGGGTTGGGTGTTGCATTGGAGTCGACCACCGCTTCTTGTGTCGTTGCAGTCCCCGGGCCGACTGCTGCAGTCCCCGGGCCGGGTTCTGAAGTCCCTGGGCCGGGTGCGACTACGTCAGTCCCCGGGGCAGTCGTCGAAGTCCCCGTGCCGCCTGCGGGATTTCTTGAGCCGGATCCGGCTGTTTCTGGCGCAGGCGGTACGAAGATGGAATCCGACTCTGGAGACGGCTTGATGGACGGCTTGAGGAGGCGCTGGAGGGAGACGCCAGTCGGTATGGCTTGTCGGGTGGAGCCGATCCGTGCTAGGGCATCTGCTTGGTCGTTGTCGGCCCTTGGCACGTGAAGGAACTCGCACCCTTCGAAGTATCCGCTCATCTGCTGGACGAGGAAGCGGTAGCTCGCCATGTTCGCGTCCTTGGCGTCCCAGTCGCCAGATGATTGCTGGACCACCAAGTCTGAGTCGCCGTAGCACAGGATCCGGCGTATGCCGAGTTCTTTGGCTAGCCGGAGCCCATGTACGAGCGCCTCGTACTCGGCCACGTTGTTGGAGGCGGCGAAGTGGATCTGCAGCGTGTACTTGAGCTTGTCGCCTTTGGGAGAGGTGAGGACGATGCCGGCTCCCAAGCCGGTGCGCATCTTGGACCCGTCAAAGTGCATCCGCCAATGGGTAGAGTCGGGAGCCGGCGGTAAGTACTGGGTCTCGGCCCAGTCGACGAGGAAGTCGGCCAATGCTTGCGACTTGATGGCGGTGCGGGGTTGATAGAAAATCGTGTAGGGCGCCAAGGCAATGGCCCATTTGGCCACCCGGCCGGATGCATCCCGGCTGCCTATGATCTCGGCGAGCGGGGCAGTGCACACGACCGTGATGGGGTGCTCTTGGAAGTAGGGCTTCAATTTCTTGGCAGCGAAGTACACCCCATAGCACATCTTCTGGTAGTGCGGGTAGTTTTGCTTTGAGCTGGACAGTACTTCGCTGAGATAGTAGACCGGCCTCTGGACCAGCTGGGCTCGGCCTTCCTCCGGGCGCTGGACCACAACAACAGTGCTGACGACTCGGCTTGTCGCGGCGATGTAGAGGAGCATGGGCTCCTTCTCAGTCGGCGCAGCCAGGACAGGCGGAGTGGTCAACATTTTCTTCAACTCATGGAAGGCTTGGTCGGCTTGATCATTCCACTCAAAGTGAGTGGACTTCTTCATGAGTCGGTACAGGGGGAGAGCCTTCTCTCCTAGTCGGCTGATAAAACGGTTCAGGGAGGCTAAGCAGCCAGTGAACTTCTGCACATCTCGCAGCTTGGTGGGAATCTCCATCCTCTCGATGGCCTTGATCTTGACAGGGTTGCACTCAATGCCGCGTTCGGAGACCAGGAAGCCTAGCAGCTGGCCGGCTGGCACTCCGAACACGCACTTCTCGGGGTTGAGCTTGATCTGGAATCGGCGCAAGTTGGCAAATGTTTCCTTCAGGTCTTCCAGCAAGGTACCGCGCTTCTCTGTCTTCACCACAATGTCGTCTACGTAGACGTGGGCATTTCTGCCGAGTTGTTTCAAGAGACATTTCTGCATGCAACGCTGAAAAGTGGCACCGGCGTTTCTCAAGCCGAATGTCATTGTCAGGTAGCAGAAAGCTCCAAAGGGTGTGATGAAGGCAGTCTTCAGGCGGTCAGCCGGGTCCAACTTGATCTGATGATACCCTGAGTATGCATCCAAAAAACTTAACAGCTCGCATCCGGCTGTGGAGTCTATCACTTGGTCAATCCGTGGCAAAGCAAACGGATCCTTTGGGCAGGCCTTGTTCAAACTTGTGTAGTCTATACACATGCGCCACTTGTTATTCTTCTTCAAAACCAGAACTGGATTGGCAAGCCATTCTGGAAAGAACACTTCCATGATGAAGCCGGCTGCAAGGAGCCGGGCTATCTCTTCTCCCACGATTCTTCGCTTCTCTTCTGATAGTCGGCGGAGGGGTTGCTTGACCGGCTTCGCATCAGCTCGGACATGTAATTTGTGCTCGGCGAAATCCTTCGGGACACCCGGCATGTCCTTTGGGGACCATGCAAAGATGTCTCGATTCTCACGGAGGAAGTCGACGAGCTCGCCTTCCTATTTACTGTCCAAGTTCGCCCCAATCACGGCGAACCTCTCCGGGTGCTCCGGGTCTAGAGGTATCTTCTTCGTCTCTTTGCAGGCTGGAAGGAGCCCTGCGCATCACAGTCCTTGGGGTTGGGGGACAAGGCCGGCTGCTTGCCGGCCATGGCCACAACCCGTTCCAACATCTTCTTCTCTTCTGCCACCACGAGGGACTCGGCCAGCCGGCTGCTGGCCATGGCACACTCGATGGACTTCTTGTAGTCGCCGGCTACCGTGATGATCCCCTTCGAGCTCGGCATCTTCATCTTCAGGTAGGCATAGTGGGGCACAGCCATGAACTTGGCCAAAGCAGGTCGGCCAAGCAGTGCATGATAGGGGCTCTCCAAATCCACCACCTCGAACCATATTGCTTCCCGGCGAAAGTGATCTTTGTCTCCGAAGAGAACATCCATCTTGATCTTGCCGATTGGAGAGCAAGATAGGCCGGGTACGATACCATGGAAGACGGTGCGGCTCGGCATGAGCTGCTTCGCTTTGATGTTCAGCTTGTCCATGGTATCGCGGTACAGTATGTTGATACTGCTTCCGCCGTCTATCAGGACGCGGGAAAATCTGGCAGCTCGCCTCTCCGTCGCAAGGGTGACGTCCAAGACCATAGCATAGGAGCCAGGCGAAGGCATCACCTCTGGGTGGTCGGCCTGGCTCCAGCTGATGGGCTTTTCCGACCAGTGCATGAACTCGGCGGTGCTAGAGGCGACTGCGTTTACTTCTTGGTGCTGCCGGCGTCGGCTGCGCTTGTCGTCGACTTGACTTGTGAAGACGACGTAGGCGTCGTGCGCTTCGGGGAACTCGTCTTGGATGGCGCCGACTGCCGGCCGGGCCGCCGGCTGCTGGGGAGCTGGAGGCGGCGGGCCGGGAGGCGGAGGCGGCACCATCCCTTCGCCCTTGGTGATGCGGGTGAGCCAGTGGCATTTCCGTGTGTATGGTTGGACGGCTTCGCACCGCTGTGGAACTTGCAGGGAGCATCGAGTGCTTGTTCGTAGGAGAAAGACGGCTGCCAGGGCGGCCGGCCACCCTTCTTCTTGGGAGCGGGCCGCTCTTCGGGCTGCTCGTCTTCAACTGTGGCCACCTGCCGACTGGAGGAAGTCGGCATGGGGCCCTTGCGCTTGTGGTCGTTCTGGTAGGGGCGCCGGTTAGGGTCGCCAGCCGGCTGCTTGGGAGCCGGGGCAACTATTTTCCCCGAGGCATCCACTCGGAGCTCGGTCTTCATGGAGGAGTCGGCAGTGGCGTACTTGTCGGCGATGACGAGTAGCTCGTCGAGGGTAGCCGGCTCGTCGCAGAGGAGTCGGTGCTTGAGGAGGGTGCCCTCTCGGCACCCGGCAGTGAAGTACTCGATGGCCTGGACCTCATGCACTCCCTCGCAGGAGTTGTGGAGCACGGCCCATCGCGTGAGGTAGTCGCGGGTCGACTCGTTGGGCCCCTGGACGCAGAGGGAGAGCTGGCGAGGCTTGGGAGGCCGCTTGTAGGTGCTGGTGAAGTTGCGGACGAAAACTTCGGTGAAGTCCAGCCAACTGTTGATGCTGTAGGGCTTGAGGCTGTTGAGCCATGTGCGCGCCGTGCCCTGCAGCATCAGGGGGACGTACTTCACGGCAACGCGCCGGTTGCCGTTGGCGATGCTGACGGCTGTGGAGTAGTCGATGAGCCAATCTTCCGGCTTCACCGAGCCGTTGTACTTGGGCGTGTCTCTGGGGAGCGAGAACCCTTTGGGGAAGGGCTCATCGCGGATGCGGGGGCCAAAGCATGGCGGGCCGACATCAACTTCTTCTTCTAACGCCAAGGACCGAGCAAGGCGGTCGATCCTATGGCGGGCGTCGTTCTCGCCGACTCCTTCTCGGCGGCCGAGTCGGTCGCCAAGAGTCGGATGGGTGACAGGCGGTGGAGTGAGGCGTCTTTCTCTTCGAGGCGGAGGCAGGTTTCCCTGGTGTTCTATAGCTCGAGGGCGGCCATCCGCGTCGCGCTCGATGGTAATGCGAGTCCGGCTGCGGCTGGCAGCCGGCTCCTTGTCTTTCTTCTGGCGCGCGCCGCTCGCAGTCGGCGAGCGGGAAGTCGCGGCGTGCTCCCGGCGCGGGGGATGGCTATCAACTCGGGCGCCGGCTTCATGCCGTTCTGCAGCCGCGTCGATCAGCTGCTGGATCCGTCTTGTCATGTAGGGGAGCTCATCGGCTCCCAGCCCATTGAGCTCCTCTGCAGCTGCCTGAGCGGCTCGCAGATTCTCGAGCGGGGTGGTGTAGACGGGGCAATCTGCGCCCAGCATGCTGGCGACGGCTGCGCCGCGCTTCTGGACGAAGCCGGCTCGGCTCGGGCCGCTAGGCGGCGTCCCGAAGGCGGCGCGGTCGACTTTGCGCTGGTGGGCCTCGGTGAGGCGTCTCATCGAGGTTATCTTCTTTCCCTCCGCGATGAGGGCAAGGCGGCGTGCCTCCAGGGTCTCGGCGTCGGCGTCGGCCGGGATGGGGACGGAGAGGTCGTGCATCGCCGCTTGCTGGGCGTCGCGGGCATTCTCGCCTGAGTTGGAGACGTGGCTGATGACCAGCACTTCGGTGACAGCGCTGCTGCCGCTGTCGGCTCGAAGGAGGGGGTCGTCGAAGACCACCACGTCGGAGGGGTATGCATCGAGCGACGCGGTGTCGGAGTCGACGAGCATCGGGTCGGTGGAGCCGACAGACTCCATGTCCGCAGCAGGCTCGCTGGAGACGTGAAGTTGGTCGAGGAGGCTGACGAGGCGGCTCTCGGGGTAGTCGGTGCCTGCGTCGGACGCAGGCTCGTCGGAGATGCGAGTCTCGCCGAGCAGATCGGCGAGGCGGCTCGCTGCGCAGGCGTCGTCGACGCCTTGCAGCGCGTCGAGGCAAACGCCATCGGGCGCAGCAGGCTGGCTGCGCTCGCGGGGGAGGAAGAGGGTTCCCGTCCAGAACAGGTCTCCGGACGATGGTGCACCTGGCCCCACGGTGGGCGCCAAATGTCAGGTGGTTGGTGCGACATATGCCAAGGGATGGCTTATCATTGTGGGAGCCAATAAAACGTCGCCGGTGCCCGGAAACGGGATGAGGCGAAGACATGCACGCCGGCGAATCTTACCCAGGTCCGGGGCTCTCCGAGGAGATAACACCCCTAGTCCTGCTCTGCGGGGTCTCCGCATGATCACTAGATCGATAAGGGGTAGCTACAATCGCTCCTAGAGCTGTTGAGATCAAGGGAGAAGAAGAACAAGGCTAGCTCTTGCTTCTCTCTATCTATGGTGTGTGTGCTATGCGTGAGTGTTGACCTAGAAGCTAACTATGCTTGGGTCGAACCCTTTGCATGGGTGCTCCGGGGGGTTTATATAGGCCTACCCCCCGGGGGTACAATGGTAATCCGACTGGGAACTGGCCCCAGCCGTCAGTGTCTACGCTCGCTGGCTTCTCTGCCGGCTGCTGGGTCCCGCCGGCTGCTGGGTCCCGCCGGCTGCCGGCTCCTTGGTCGACAGGCCGGCCCCACCGCCTAGAGTCTTGTCGGCGGCTGCTTACTGTAGCCGTGCCTCTGATGATGAGGGCTTTGTCGAGGTAAGCGTGGCTACAGTGGTCCGCCTCGGGGGCTATCACTGTAGCCTCACCTCGTCTTGTCTCCTTAATGGGGCTCCTGCTTCGAGGAAGGGAGTAGCCGGCTTCTGGAGGCCGGCTATACCCTTGGCCGACTAGGAAAAGCTGGGCCGCCTTCACGCCTCTCTCTGGCTGAAGGGGCCCGCAGTCCTTGGGTCGTACAGGAATGGGTCGTGGATGACGTTGAGGCTAGCGTGGCTACAGTGCCGAGCCGCACAAGAGACGTCCGTCCCGTACGGCCTCCTGTAGCCATGCCCGCCTCGGGCTTCGGGGGTAGTGGACCGCACTGTGGCCACGCCCCGTCACGTCGCCGTTATGTGGGAGTGGTTGCGGTCTTGGCCGGCTCCTAGGAGTCGGCGTCCTTCTTGGCTGGCTTCTTGGAGTCGGCCACCCTGTAGTCGTCCTAGGGAGGAGTCGGTGAGGCTGGGTCGCCTTCCGGGAGTCGGCTTTAGTGGTAGCCGGCCGGGGAAGGCGGCCCAAATGCTTGGAGTGCTTGAAGGCCCAAAAGGCCTGATAAATTTTCTGAAGAGCCAGGGGTAGTCGGTTTGGCTACCCGTGGCCACTTACTCCGACATTGGTCCCCCTTCAATCCAGTATGCATCAATTTCTATGTTAGGAAGAAGCTTCCGCCACTCTTGCCCTCCAATGCATAGTCCTATCAACATACAACTAACTGTATGGTGTGATCCACACGTGCTCCCATATGATGGGCACCAAAGGTCAGCAACATAACCACAAGCAAATTAAACCAATCATATCAATTCACCAATCACCCGATAAGACAATAAAAATCTACTGAAGCATCATAGGATGGCAACAGATCATTGGATAATAATATGAAGCATAAAGCACCATGTTCAAGTAGAGGGTATAGAGGGTGGCGGGAGAGTGGACCGCTGAATATAGATGGGGGAAGGTGATGGAGTAGTTGGTGAAGATGACGGTTTTGGGGATCGTAGCAGAAATTTAAAATTTTCTACGCATCACCAAGATCAATCTATGAAGTCATCTAGCAACGAGAGAGATGAGTGCATCTACATACCCTTGTAGATCGCGAGCGCAAGCGTTCAAGAGAACGGGGTTGATGGAGTCGTACTCGTCGTGATCCAAATCACCGATGATCCTAGCGCCGAACGGACGGCACCTCCGTGTTCAACACACGTACGGTTGGGAGAGACGTCTCCTCCTTCTTGATCCAGCAAGGGGAAGGAGAGGTTGATGGAGATCCAGCAGTCTGACGGCGTGGTGGTGGAAGCAGCGGGGATCTCGGCAGGGCTTCGCCAAGCTCAGCGAGTGGGAGAGGTGTTACGGGAGGGAGAGGGAGGCGCCAGGGCTTAGGGTGCGCAGCCCTCCCTCCCCCCTTCTTTATATAGGGGCCCTGGGGGGCGCCGGCCCCTGGAGATCCCATCTCAAGGGGGGCGGCGGCCAAGGGGGGACTTGCCCCCCAAGTCAGGTGGGGCGCCCCCCACCCCCAGGGTTTCCAACCCTAGGCGCAGGGGGAGGCCCATGGGGGGCGCACCAGCCCACCAGGGGCTGGTTCCCTTCCCACTTCAGCCCATGGGGCCCTCCGGGATAGGTGGCCCCACCCGATGGACCCCCGGGACCCTTCCGGTGGTCCCGGTACAATACCAGTGACCCCCGAAACTTTCCCGGTGGCCGAAACTGGACTTCCTATATACAAATCTTTACCTCCAGACCATTCCGGAACTCCTTGTGATGTCCGGGATCTCATCCGGAACTCCGAACAACTTTCGGGTTACCGCATACTAATATCTCTACAACCCTAGCGTCACCGAACCTTAAGTGTGTAGACCCTACGGGTTCGGGAGACACGCAGACATGACCGAGACGACTCTCCGGTCAATAACCAACAGCGGGATATGGATACCCATGTTGGCTCTCACATGCTCCTCGATGATCTCATCGGATGAATCACGATGTCGAGGATTCAAGTAATCCCGTATACAATTCCCTTTGTCAATCGGTACGTTACTTGCCCGAGATTCGATCGTCGGTATCCCAATACCTCGTTCAATGTCGTTACCGACAAGTCACTTTACTCGTACCATAATGCATGATCCTGTGACCAACCACTTGGTCACATTGAGCTCATTATGATGATGCATTACCGAGTGGGCCCAGAGATACCTCTCCGTCATACGGAGTGACAAATCCCAGTCTCGATCTGTGCCAACTCAACAGACACTTTCGGAGATACCTGTAGTGCACCTTTATAGCCACCCAGTTACATTGTGACGTTTGGTACACCCAAAGCATTTCTACGGTATCCGGGAGTTGCACGATCTCATGGTCTAAGGAAATGATACTTGACATTAGAAAAGCTTTAGCAAACGAACTACACGATCTAGTGCTATGCTTAGGATTGGGTCTTGTCCATCACATCATTCTCCCAATGATGTGATCCCGTTATCAATGACATCCAATGTCCATGGTTAGGAAATCGTAACCATCTATTGATCAACGAGCTAGTCAACTAGAGGCTCACTAGGGACATGTTATGGTCTATGTGTTCACACATGTATTACGATTTCCGGATAACACAATTATAGCATGAACAATAGACAATTATCATGAACAAGGAAATATAATAATAACCATTTTATTATTTCCTCTAGGGCATATTTCCAACAGACGGAGTTGTTGGAGTAGATCGCCGTCACACGATGATTGCTCCGGCGGTGTTCGGGCGCCTGATACGTCCATTTTGCATCATGTTTTAATATCAATATTTATTGCATTATGGACTGTTCTTTCACATTAGGGTACAATACTTATGCCTTTTCTCCCTTATTTTACAAGGTTTACATGAAGAAGGAGAATGCCGACAGCTCGAATTCTGGACCGGAAAGGAGCAAATCTGAGATGCCTATTCTGCACAACTCCAAAAGTCTTGAAAATTTACGGAGAATTATTTTGGAATATATAAGAATTATTGGGCGAAGAAAATACCAGAGGGGACCCACCAGGTGGCCACAAGCCTGGGGTGTGCCCTACCCCACTAGGCGCGGCCCCAGGGCTTGTGGCCCCCCTGACAGGTCTCCGGTGCCCATCTTTGGCTATATGGAGGGTTTTGACCTAGAAAAAAAAATCAGAAGATAGCTTTCGAGACGAAGCACCGCCATCTCGAGGCGGAACCTGGTCAGGAGCAATCTAGAGCTCTGCTACTTCTTGAGCTTGCGTTGGTTTTTCCCTTGAAAAGGAAAGGGTGATGCAGCAAAGTAGAGATAAGTATTCCCCTCAGTTAAGAACCAAGGTATGAGCAAGTCTCCAATCTATGCACATGCACAAACAATCAAACACTTGCACCCAACGCGATAAATGGGTTGTCAATCCCTTCACGGTCACTTGCAAAGGTGGGATATGATAGACATGGATATAAAAGATTTCTAAAACGTAAAACAAAATAAAGGTAAATAAAACTCAGCGAGGTATTTTTGGGTTTTTTGGTTTATAGATCTGAAAATATATGATGGAAAATAGACCCGGGGCCATAGGTTTCACTAGAGGCTTCTCTCTTGAAAGAAAATAATACGTTGGGTGAACAAATTACTGTCGAGCAATTGACAGAAAGCACAAAGTTATGACGATATCCAAGGCAATGATTATGAATATAGGCATCACGTCCGTGTCAAGTAGACTGACTCCTACCTGCATCTACTACTATTACTCCACACATCGACCGACTCCTGGCTGCATCTAGAGTATTAAGTTCAAGAGAACAGAGTACTTTAAGTAAGATGACATGATGTAGAGGGATAAACTCAAGCAATATGATGAAAACCCCATCTTTTTACCCTTGATGGCAACAATACAATACGTGCCTCGCTACCCCTACTGTCACTAGGCGAGGACACCACAATAGAACTGGAATTAGGGTTAGGAGAGTCCTGAGGGGCCCGCAAGCCCTGAGGGCACCCCCCTAGGGCGCGGTCTCCGGGCTTGTGACCTCCTCGTGGCTCTTCTGGCCTCCTCCCGAAGCTTCGTGGGTGTCTTCTGGTCCAAGAAAAATCCTCAAAAAGTTTTGTTCATTTGGTATTGATTTTCTGTAAAAGACAAAAATAAGGAAAAACAGCAACTGGCATTGAGCACTAGGTTAATAAGTTAGTCCCAAAAAATGAAATAAAATTGCACCACAATGCATATAAAACATCCAAGATGGATAATATAATAGCATGGAACTGTCGGGGGAAACAACACCTATGGGATCACCGGGATCCCTTTTTCTACGGTTGGCGGGCGCGAGGTTGTGCAAAGAGCGGGTCTAGAAGCCAGCACGAGGATCGTTTACCAAGGTTCGGGCCGCGAGGATATGTAATACCCTAGTCCTGCTTTGGTGTATATTTGAGTGTTCTTGGGTTCTTGAACTAGCTACGATGCGTGTGTCGTCCAAAAGATCTGAATCCTCCTTCAGTACGCCTCGGGCCTCCTTTTATAGTCAAAAGGGGCTACCACAGTGGCACACAGGAGGTGGAAAGGTATACAGTGTACAAGCTTATCGACTGTCATTACAAGACAAAGTGCATTAAATGCGCTGCTTTAGGTGTCCACTTGCTTTATCGGGGCGGTAACAAGGCCCGTCCCGTCCGTCGCCACTCCGCCTTGCTCCGACGCGCGTCCAGGCGAATGAGGCATGCAACGCCACGTAGGCTGGCTGGCTGCTGAGTTGGCATGGTGGTAGGGTCGAAGATCTATATGCCACCACACAGGTGTTTGGCTAGTTGGATTAGTACCCACGTACTGCCACGTGGGTACTTGCATTAGTTGGTGGGTTGGCCGCTGAGCTGGGGCGGTGATGGGGCGGCAAGGTCTTGTCTCGGTCTCGCGTATATTCCCGGCAAGGGTCTTGCCGGGGCCTTGTGAGCGCCCTCGGTAAGAGTCTTGCCGGGGCCTTACGAGTGTCTTCGGCAAGGAGCCTTGCCGGGGCCTCGTGGGCATCCTCGGCAAGGAGCCTTGTGGTTGTATTGTCTTCTAGTCATCATCTAGGATTTGTAGGCTCTCTGTCTTCACAAAGATCTGCATGCCACCATGCAGGCACTTCCCGAGCCTTGGTTCCAATGCTGTCGATGGTGTCAGAACTCTCAGGCTCAAGGGTGGCTGCGATGTTGGTGTTGGGCGAGCTGCCCCGGCAAGGCTCTTGCCGGGGCTGTGTAGGCCGCCCCGGCAAGGGTCTTGCCGGGAGAAATCCTGTCTGATCACTCCGTATTCTGCGCCCTTGGTTGGAGCGCTGCTCTGGTAGCCTTGCACTTCTGCTTCCCTCCTCTGCCCTGCTAAGTGTGGTCGCGGGTGCGGCTCTGACTGCCCGTGCACAGGTAAAGGGGCACAAAAGAGAGCCCCTACTTTTGTGCACCGAGAGGAGCCCCCGGACCTGGGCCACACATAAGCGCAACGCGTTGTTGGGCTAGGCCCAAAACGGTGCGCGGGCACGCGGGGCGGAGTTTTACTGTGGTAACCTCTCCGTTGGTTGCGCTTCCCCACGACCCGTGTTGAATGCGCGATGTGGGGGTCGTGCGTGGGGCGGTTGCTGCCCTCATGCGTCGCATCGTGGTAAATGGTAAAGAGGCGGTCCACGCCTTCCCCATAAAAAGGGGAAACCACGGGCGTGCTGCTCATTTACCCTCCGCGTCTCTCCAATTTCGGAACCGCCATCCACCCTTCTTCCTCAAGTGAAAAAGCCAAAACCCCCACCTCCATCCGCCGCCGCCGCGCCCCCATTGCCCTCAATCTCCCATTGCTCCAGATTCCTCACCTCTTTCCCGGCCGCCATGGCACCCAAGACCAGTAAGGACAAGGGAGTGGCCAAGGACGCCGGGGAGAAGGAGGTGCCGGAGAGCGAGTTGGCGGCGCTTTGAACGCAGCTTGCCCTCTTCCCCTCGACGGTCGATGAGGTCCACCTCAAGGACTACTTCAGGCCTCTGTGGGGGGCAAAGACGACAAGGCATCTGGCCACGCACATCATCCCTGCCGATTTTGCTGAGGCCGGCCCGAATCAGTATCCTTTCTTCGTTGACTACTTCTCCTGCGGGCTCTGCCCCCCTTTCTCTGATTTTTTCAATGATGTCATGCACACCTACGGCTTCCATCTTCTTGATTTCACACCGAATGCCGTGGCGTGCATGGCCTTCTTTGCCCACCTCTGTGAGGGCTTCGCCGGAATGCTTCCCAGCACGGCGCTCTTCCGCCACCACTTATATCCCCGTATCCAGGCGGGGAGTGCCATCTCCGGCTGCGTCACCTAGATCCCACGGACCCAGGAGAAGGGCACGTATCCGGAGGGCGCCCAGAAGGAGAGGTGGGAGGAGTAGCGGGGCTGGTGGCTATGGATCGAGGAGGAGGATCCGCAAGAGTTCTGCCGAGTTTGTCAGAGCCCGCCAGTCCGTTGCAAGGACTGGAGCGACCCCGGCGCTGATGACAAGAAGCTCGCAATCGCTACTACCAGGATCCATCGCCTCACCATGGCCGGGCTCACCCTTGAGATGATTGGGGCCGATTTCATCCGCCGCTGAATCGCCCCACTGCATAACAAGGGGAGGCCGGCCTGGCTCTTCAGGAACGCGGCCGACATCATGAGGCTTTGCCATGGCTTGAAGCACAACTTCACGGTGATGGGGCACGCCCATTTTTGTCAGAGGCTTTTTCAGCTCAATGTGGGTGACGATGGCAGGGCTGAGAGAGCCGACAAGGCCGTCAAGGGGCCTCTGTTCGGGTTGCCGGTGGGAGTGGTCCCGCTGAGCAACAACTCTCGCCAAACCGACATCATCACCATGATGCCGGACTTCAACGCGCATGGCCTCGACCCAAATTGGGCCGAGCCGGAGGCGGAGCAGGTGCAGGAGTTCTTCGACAACCTATCGGAGAGGTACGTCCGCGATGAGCCACTGCTTATCCAGGACACCACCAAGGAGGAGCTAGACTACATCGCCGCGAGGGCGGCGGAGGCGGCGCTTGCCAGGGAGGCTGGCAGCGCCGACCACGTGGAGGACGAGGCCGAGGCGGCCGCGGAGGAGAAGGAGCTTCCCGGATGGGCGGAGTCTGCTGGGGAGGTCAGCAGCGCCGGCACTGGGGCCCCTCTCATCGAAGATGTGGTCGAGGAGTCGACCGAGGAGGAGGCCGAGGCTGACGACCCTCAGACCACGGGGAAAGGGCGTGTCCTGCGGCGGGCCAGCTGTGGTGAGCCGGTCCAGCCCAGCAGGACTGAGCAGCGGCAAGAGGTCCAAGGGGAGTTCGTGCGCCTGACGAGGGCCGCGGCAGCGAAGAAGGTGGTGAAGGCCGTGGTGGCGAAGAAGAAAGCGGCCGCCTCTTCTTCGTCCAAGCGTTGCCGGACTCCATCCCCTTCCCCTCCTCCCGCAGATGTCGACACGGAGGTCGTCTTCGCTCTTGGGTCTCTCAGCCCAAGGAGGAAGAGGAAGACAGCGGAAGAGGAGGTGGAGGATGAGTAAGCATCTTGCCCTTCATCATCCCCGTCCCTTCAGACCGCGCCGGTTTTCTTGACTTGTTTTCATCCTTGCAGGGATGTGGAGACGCTGGCCCAGAGGGCGGCGAAGAAGGCCAAGGCCTCGATGGGCGACAAGCCCCCGGCGGGTACTTCGCGTACGCCGTTGTTGGTGGAGAGCAGCCCGGACAGCAGCCCCCGCTCCAGCCCCCAGCGTAAGCTCACCACTCACTCCTCCACTGATGAACATTGGGGTGTGAATCCTCGATGCTGACCTCGCCGGGTTTGTAGGAAAAGAACGATGGCAGGAGGAGCCGCTGAGGGCCACCCCAACACGCCGCCCCTCTCGACTACGCCGCCCCGAGGGCATCCCCGGCAAGGGCATCCACCACCGAGCCCACTCATATGGAGCAGGAGGCGAACTTGGGTGCCGGGGGTTCAGCCCCGACAACAAATGATGGAGGGAGGGCGCTACTTCTTCCCAGCTTGAAGCGGGTAAGTCGTTTGCTTCCCATCCTCACTCTTTCTTTTTCTTATTGAACCTTGACCTTGGCCCCGTCTCATCCTCTCTTCTTGGTATCCAGATCCTTCCTCGACGGACCGGGAGGATATCGACACCATTATCGAGGAGGTCGCCAGGGACGCCGAGGCCGAGGCCAACAAGATCGCCGCCGAGGAGGCCGCCAAGACCGCCGCTGAAGAGGCCGCCAAGGAGCCTGCCGGGGAGGCTGATACGTCTCCAACGTATCTATAATTTATGAAGTATTCATGCTATTATATTATCCATCTTGGATGTTTTATGGGCTTTACTATGCACTTTTATATTACTTTTGGGACTAACCTATTGACCCAGAGCCCAGTGCCAGTTTCTGTTTTTCCCTTGTTTCAGTGTTTCGCAGAAAAGGAATATCAAACGGAGTCCAAACGGAATGGAACCTTCAGAAAAGTTATTTTTGGAACGGAAGCAATCCAGGGGACTTGGAGTGCACGTTAGGGAATCAACGAGGAGGGCACGAGGCAGGGGGCGCGCCCTCCACCCTCGTGGGCCCCTCGTGGCTCGCCTGACGTATTTCATCCTCCTATATATACCAATATACCCTAAAACCTTCGGGGAACAGAATAGATCGGGAGTTCCGCCGCCGCAAGCCTCTGTAGCCACCAAAAACCAATCGGGACCCTGTTCTGGCACCCTGCCGGAGGGGGGAACCCTCACCGGTGGCCATCTTCATCATCCCGGCGCTCTCCATGACGAGGAGGGAGTAGTTCACCCTCGGGGCTGAGGGTATGTACCAGTAGCTATGTGTTTGATCTCTCTCTCGTGTTCTTGAGATGATACGATCTTGATGTATCGCGAGCTTTGCTATTATAGTTGGATCTTATGATGTTTCTCCCCCTCTACTCTCTTGTAATGGATTGAGTTTTCCCTTTGAAGTTATCTTATCGGATTGAGTCTTTAAGGATTTGAGAACACTTGATGTATGTCTTGCCGTGCTTATCTGTGGTGACAATGGGATATCACGTGATCCACTTGATGTATGTTTTGGTGATCAACTTACGGGTTCCGCCCATGAACCTATGCATAGGGGTTGGCACACGTTTTCATCTTGACTCTTCGGTAGAAACTTTGGGGCACTCTTTGGAGTACTTTGTGTTGGTTGAATAGATGAATCCGAGATTGTGTGATGCATATCGTATGATCATAACCACGGATACTTGAGGTGACATTGGAGTATCTAGGTGACATTAGGGTTTTGGTTGATATGTGTCTTAAGGTTTTATTCTAGTACGAACTCTTGAATAGATCGATCCAAACGAATAACTTTGAGGTGGTTTCGTACCCTACAATAATCTCTTCGTTTGTTTTCCGCTATTAGTGGCTTTGGAGTGACTCTTTGTTGCATGTTAAGGGATAGTTATGTGATCCAATTATGTTATTATTGTTGAGAGAACTTGCACTAGTGAAAGTATGAACCCTGGGCCTTGTTTCCTAGCATTACAATACCGTTTACGCTCACTTTTATCATTAGTTACCTTGCTGTTTTTATATTTTCAGATTACAAAAACCTATACCTATCATCCATATTGCACTTGTATCACCATCTATTCGCCGAACTAGTGCACCTATACAATTTACCATTGTATTGGGTGTGTTGGGGACACAAGAGACTCTTTGTTATTTGGTTGCATGGGTTGCTTGAGAGAGACCATCTTCATCCTACACCTCCCACGGATTGATAAACCTTAGGTCATCCACTTGAGGGAAATTTGCTACTGTCCTACAAACCTCTGCACTTGGAGGCCCAACAACGTCTACAAGGAGAAGGTTGCGTAGTATACATCAAGCTCTTTTCTGGCGCCGTTGCCGGGGAGGTGAGTGCTTGAAGGTATATCTTTAGATCTTGCAATCGAATATTTTTGTTTCTTGTTTTATCAGTAGTTTAGTTTATAAAAGAAAACTAGAAAAAAAAATGGAATTAAGGGTGTCTCATATGCTTCATCTTTTTAATGTCTTTCGTGAAAATGATGGGAAGGAAAATTGTGCTCAAGTACTAGAAGAAGAATTACATAGAATGCTTGGCACTAAATATTTGAATGATGAGCATGATTGCAATGTTGTTAGTATGAATCCTTGATTATCCATGATGCTAATGATATGCAAAGCCACAAGCTTGGGGAAGCTATGTTTGATGAAGATGGTATTTTTTGTCCCCCAAGTTTTGATGAGCAAATTTATTATGATAAAAGCTTGCCTCCTATCTATGATGATTATTGTGATGACACATATGCTATAAAGAATAATGATAACCATGAAACTTGTCATCTTGATCTTAATTTTCAATCACATGATAGTTATTTTGTTGAGTTTGCTCCCACTACTATTCATGAGAACAAATTTGCTTATGTGGAGAGTAATAAAAATTTCTATGCTTGTAGATCATGAAAATAATGCTTTATGTGATAGTTATATTGTTGAATTCATTCATGATGCTATTGAAAATTATTATGAGGGAGGAACATATGCTTGTAGGAATTGCAACAATACCAAGTTTCCTTGCTTAAAGTTTCGAAGATATGCTTGTTTTGCCTTCCTATGCTAGTTGATTATTGTTCCCATAAGTTGTTTGCTCACAAAATCCCTATGCATAGGAAGTGGGTTAGACTTAAATGTTCTAGTCATATTCTTCATGATGCTCTCTTTATGATTCAATTCTTATGTCTTATGTGAGCATCATTGAAATCATCATGCCTAGCTAGGGGCGGTAAACGATAGCGCTTGTTGGGAGGCAACCCAATTTTATTTTAGTTTCTTGCTTTTTGGTTCTGTTTAGGAATAAATAATCCATCTAGCTTCTGTTTAGATGTGGTTTTGTGTTTTAATTAGTGTTTGTGCCAAGTTAAACCTATAGGATCTTCTTGGATGATAGTTATTTGATCTTGCTGAAAATTCCAGAAACTTTCTGTTCACGAAAACAATTGTTTAAAATCACCACAACGTGATAAAATACTTATTCCAATTGCAGCAGATCAATAAACAAATTGTCTAGGTCATCCTATTTTGGTAGAATTTTTGGAGTTCCAGAAGTTTGCGTTAGTTACAGATTACTACAGACTGTTCTGTTTTTGACAGATTCTGTTTTTCGTGTGTTGTTTGCTTATTTTGATGAATCTATGGCTAGTAAAATAGTTTATAAACCATAGAGAAGTTGGAATACAGTAGCTTTAACACCAATACAAATAAAGAATTAGTCAATTACAGTACCTTGAAGTGGTGTTTTGTTTTCTTTCGCTAACGGAGCTCACGAGATTTTCTGTTAAGTTTTGTGTTGTGAAATTTTCAAGTTTTGGGTAAAGATTCGATGGAATATGGAATAAGGAGTGGCAAGAGCCTAAGCTTGGGGATGCCCAAGGCACCCCAAGGTAATATTCAAGGATAACCAAAAGCCTAAGCTTGGGGATGCCCCGGATGGCATCCCCTCTTTCGTCTTCGTTCATCGGTAACTTTACTTGGAGCTATATTTTTATTCACCACATGATATGTGTTTTGCTTGGAGCGTCATGTCACTTTATTTTGTTTTGCTTGATGTTTGAATAAAATATCAAGATCTGAAATTCTTAAATGAGAGAGAGTCTTCACATAGCTAAATAATTATTTAACGACTCATTGATCTTCACTTATATCTTTTTGGAGTAGTTTGTCATTTACTCGTGTGCTTCACTTATATCCTATGAGTAAATGGTTGACTGATTTGAATGTCATAAATCTAAAATTATATATGTTTCATATGCTTATCCCATGGGGAGTAATGCCTTCACATATAATAAGTAGAGGTGGTAAATTTATTGAAGGTTAGCAAACATTGTATTGGTCACTTGAACAATTCATGAAAGAATATTGAAGGAAGAGAGATTTCACATATAAATATACTATCTTGGACATCTTCTATGATTGTGGGCCCATTAATTATTTTCAAACCTGAGCAAATTTGTTGAAGTTGGACAAGGAAGACAACATAATGAGTTATGCTTGGGTATATTTGTATAGAAGTTATATTGTTATGGATCCTCTAACATGTGGTGCTTGCTATTTAGAATCCATTGCTAGCCAAAATATATGTACTAAGCGGGAATACTTCTTGTGCATCCAAATTCCTTGAACCAAGTTTCTTCCATGAGTCTCCACCATATCTACCTATATGTGGTATTTACCTGCCGTTCCAAGTAAATTTGCATGTGCCAAACTCTAAACCTTCAAATAATAATCTGTTTTGTATGCCTGAATCGCTCATGTAGCGACTAGGGGCTGTCAGTATCTTCCATGCTAGGTGGGTTATTCTCACGATGAGTGGACTCCACTCATCATTCACGAGAAAATGGATGGTAACTGGGATGCCCAGTCCTACGATCAAAAGATCAAAAACAAATTCGCAAATAATTTAAACAAACTCCCCCAGGATTGTTGAAAGTTGGACAGCACCCGTTGTTTCGGACAAGCCGTGGAGTGTGATTGTTGGTGGAGGAGGAGTAAAATCTTTACCTTTCTGTTTGGGAACTGCATATAATGTATCTAGTATGGAAGATATTGGGAACTCTTGGTCGTTATGTTGACAATGAAAGCATACCTCTCAAAATTATTTTCATCTCTGTTTTAAAGCTTCGAGCTCTGGCACCTCTGCAAATCCCTGCTTCCCTCTGCGAAGGGCCTATCTTTTACTTTTATGCAAGAGTCGGTAGTATTCCTTCTCATTCCAACCTACTTTTTAGTTGGCAAGCATCATGTGGTGGAGAAAGATCTAAGCATATATGGCCATTCAAATATATTTGGTCATGAATTATTATTGTTGACAATTATCTATATGATAAATAAGTTGGGAGGCGAAACATTAAGCCCCTATCTTTCTCTGTGTTTGATGGATGCTATTTGTTCTAAAGATATGCCTTGAGTGGTAGCAATCATGGAAGACTATATGGTAGTTGAGTATGTGGGATTTACTAAATCAAAGCTCTTACATAGACCCTTCCTGAAAATAAGATGAATTGCAATTGTTTGATGACTGAGAACATAGTTTGTTAGTTTTTAAGAAAGTCTATGGTCTATGCTTTAACATGTGAATAGCTTGTTACTTGATCATGCAAAGTTCTATGAGTTGAGCTACTGTTATGACATATAGTGATGCTAGAAAAGGTGATTGAAATTATCATTGATCAAACTTATGCACCTGCTAGCATTCACACTTCATAAATTCTTTCTTTTATCATTTACCTACTCGAGGACGAGCAGGAATTAAGCTTGGGATGCTGATACGTCTCCAATGTATCTATAATTTATGAAGTATTCATGCTATTATATTATCCATCTTGGATGTTTTATGGGCTTTACTATGCACTTTTATATTACTTTTGGGACTAACCTATTGACCCAGAGCCCAGAGCCAGTTTCTGTTTTTTCCCTTGTTTCAGTGTTTCGCAGAAAAGGAATATCAAACAGAGTCCAAACGGAATGAAACCTTCGGAAAAGTTATTTTTGGAACGGAAGCAATCCAGGGGACTTGGAGTGCACGTTAGGGAATCAACGAGGAGGGCACGAGGCAGGGGCGCGCCCACCCCCCTGGGCGCGCCCTCCACCCTCGTGGGCCCCTTGTGGCTCCCCTGACGTATTTCTTCCTCCTATATATACCAATATACCCTAAAACCTTCGGGGAACAGAATAGATCGGGAGTTCCGCCGCCGCAAGCCTCTGTAGCCACCAAAAACCAATCGGGACCCTGTTCCGGCACCCTGCCGGAGGGGGGGAACCCTCACCGGTGGCCATCTTCATCATCCCGGCGCTCTCCATGACGAGGAGGGAGTAGTTCACCCTCAGGGCTGAGGGTATGTACCAGTAGCTATGTGTTTGATCTCTCTCTCGTGTTCTTGAGATGATACGATCTTGATGTATCGCGAGCTTTGCTATTATAGTTGGATCTTATGATGTTTCTCCCCCTCTACTCTCTTGTGATGGATTGAGTTTTCCCTTTGAAGTTATCTTATCGGATTGAGTCTTTAAGGATTTGAGAACACTTGATGTATGTCTTGTCGTGCTTATCTGTGGTGACAATGGGATATCACGTGATCCACTTGATGTATGTTTTGGTGATCAACTTGCGGGTTCCGCCCATGAACCTATGCATAGGGGTTGGCACATGTTTTCGTCTTGACTCTTCGGTAGAAACTTTGGGGCACTCTTTGAAGTACTTTGTGTTGGTTGAATAGATGAATCCGAGATTGTGTGATGCATATCGTATGATCATACCCACGGATACTTGAGGTGACATTGGAGTATCTAGGTGACATTAGGGTTTTGGTTGATATGTGTCTTAAGGTGTTATTCTAGTACGAACTCTTGAATAGATTGATCCGAACGAATAACTTTGAGGTGGTTTCGTACCCTACAATAATCTCTTCGTTTGTTCTCCGCTATTAGTGGCTTTGGAGTGACTCTTTGTTGCATGTTGAGGGATAGTTATGTGATCCAATATGTTATTATTGTTGAGAGAACTTGCACTAGTGAAAGTATGAACCCTAGGCCTTGTTTCCTAGCATTGCAGTACCATTTACGCTCACTTTTATCATTAGTTACCTTGCTGTTTTTATATTTTCAGATTACAAAAACCTATATCTATCATTCATATTGCACTTGTATCACCATCTCTTCGCCGAACTAGTGCACCTATACAATTTACCATTGTATTGGGTGTGTTGGGGACACAAGAGACTCTTTGTTATTTGGTTGCAGGGTTGCTTGAGAGAGACCATCTTCATCCTACCCTCCCACGGATTGATAAACCTTAGGTCATCCACTTGAGGGAAATTTGCTACTGTCCTACAAACCTCTGCACTTGGAGGCCCAACAACGTCTACAAGGAGAAGGTTGCGTAGTAGACATCAGAGGCCGGCAAGGCTGCTGCCGAGGAGGCCGGCAAGGGGCCTGCCGGAGAGGCCGGCAAGGCCACTGCCGAGGAGGGTGTGGTTGACGACCAACCTTCCTCCTCTACTGCCTCCGGCTCGGGCAAGTACTTGAAGGTGGGCGACGACTTATTCGTCCACCTCCCAAGAACGGCAAGACCAGGGCACCAACCGAAGGGGAGGCATTCAACGACGAGGCGCTCGCCTTCGCCGGGCTCCAGGTCGTTGACGAACCGAGCGCCAGCGGCGGCGGTTCCCAAGAGGAGCAGCTGCTTTGGGCCATGAGCACCAACTTCCAGAAGCTCCAGGCGCTTCACCGTGCCCGCCTGGATAAGGCAAAATCCAAGATGGTGGCAGTGGACAAGGCGGAGGTGGATCTCGAGGGACGCGTCGTCGAGACGCAGGCCTGGTTCCGCCAAGCCCACGAGGAACTGAAGGTCGCCCAGGATCTGCTGGCTGAGCGCAAACATGAGCTCATCCTGAAGCAGGCCGACGTCGAGAAAGCCCAAGAGGCAGCGAGGGAACATGCCGCCAAGGACGAGGCCGCTCGACATCAGCACCAGGCCGAGCTGAACTCCCAGGAGGAGGACCTTGCCGCTCGTGAGGAGGCACTCGCCGCCACGCTCCGCGGCAAGGATGAGGAGGTCGAGAAGCTCGTTGTGCTGCAGACCCAGGAACTGGAGCAGAGGCACAGGGAGGCGCTCAATGCCCAAGCCCTGGTCCATGCCGGCAGAGTGAAGGAGCTGGAGGTGGAGCGGGATGGCCTGAAGAAACAGGTCCTGGAGCTGGCGAAGGAGAAAGACACGCTCAACGGTGCCTTGGTGGAGGCGCAGGCCGCAGTCCTCGGCAAAGCCGAGTTGCTCTCCAAGGACAATGACTCCATCAAAGACCTGAAGCTGAAGCTGGAGGGTCTTGAGGGGACACTTTCGGAGGTCAGGGCCCGGGAAGAGACCCTGACCAAGGCCCTGGAGGACGAGAAACAGCTGCGGAGGAACGACGCTGCCAACCACGAGGATTACGTGAAGGGAGAAAACCTCTGGATCAGCCGCCTCATCAGTGTCGCGGAGAGGCTCACCACGCAGCTGGCCGCCATGGGCATGTCGAGATTCAGGTATTCCCCCGAGGCGGGTGCGAGCCCCAATGCCAAGCTGACCCTGTTCTTCGAGGGTGTTCTTGAGGCCCTGGAGTAGCTCCGTTCCAATAGAGTGTCCTCTCTGGCCAACGAGGCCCGGAGGCTTTGCCGGGGTGCCCTGACCAAGGTCCTCACCAAGGTGGCGTACTGGAACCCCAACATCGACTTCGACGCCGCGCTGGAGAGCTTGCCGGAGGGTGTGGACCTCGCGGCGCTCGAAGAGCGTATCGAGCCCATCATCAGCTGCGTCGACGGAGTTCGGAGGATAGAGGGCCAGCGCCGGGACTAGGCACCCCGTTTCTCATCGCCGCTGCAAGTTCATGACCAAGACAATTTTTATCTTTAGTTAGAACCGCAGCAACAATTGGTGTAATATAACTCCGCAGTACTTTGAAACGATGCATGTTATTTTCCTGTTCGATCTTTCTTTGTATGTACACCCTATGCTCAACTGGATAGGCTTGCCGGCGCGTAAACCCAGGCTGCGGCGTTTCGAGGACGGATCCTCAACAACCGGCCGGGTGTGCTTGCGGCCAAGCAAACCACCTTGCCGTTCTCAGCGCGGCCGCTTGAACTGTTGAGCGGACTCGAAACAGAACAAGGGCGTTGCCAATAGCGGGAAGGCCACCCTGCCGTTCTCGACGCGGCCGCTCGAACTGTTGAGCGGACTTGAAACAGAACAAGGGCGTTGCCAATAGAGGAAGGCCCCCATCGCGTGCAGGTTTCTCATACCAAGAGCAGGATCTCCAAGGAAAACAACCTTATACATAAAGGAATTACTCAAAGTTTCGCATGACTTAGCTTTTCTGCCGCCGCGCGAGCATTTACTACGTCCGCAAATGATGTCGTTCGTTCGGTCGTCTTCTTCCTTGGAGTGACGACCACGATGAAGCCGCTGCACCAACTAGACCGGATTTTCACAACGGCGCCCCCTACCTGGCGCGCCAGAGATGTCGAGGGAAACGGCACCTATGGGATCACTGGGATCCCTTTTGCTATGGTTGGCGGGTGCGAGGTTGTGCAAAGAGCGGGTCTAGAAGCCAGCACGAGGATCGTTTACCCAGGTTCGGGCCGCGAGGATGCGTAATACCCTAGTCCTGCTTTGGTGTATATTTGAGTGTTCTTGGGTTCTTAAACTAGCTATGATGCGTGTGTCGTCCAAAAGATCTGAATCCTCCTTCAGTACGCCTCAGACCTCCTTTTATAGTCAAAAGGGGCTGCCACAGTGGCACACAGGAGGTGGAAAGGTATACAGTGTACAAGCTTATCGCCTGTCATTACAGGACAAAGTGCATTAAATGCGCTGCTTTAGGTGTCCACTTGCTTTATCGGGGGCGGTAACGAGGCCCGTCCCGTCCGTCGCCGCTCCGCCTTGCTCCGACACGCGTCCAGGCCAACGAGGCATGCAGCGCCACGTAGGCTAGCTGGCTGCTGAGTTGGCGTGGTGGTAGGGTTGAAGATCTGTATGCCACCACGCAAGTGTTTGGCTAGTTGGATTAGTACCCACGTACTGCCACGTGGGTACTTGCTTTAGTTGGTGGGTTGGCCGCTGAGCTGGGGCGGTGATGGGGCGGCAAGGTCTTGTCTCGGTCTCACGTATATTCCCGGCAAGGGTCTTGCCGGGGCCTTGTGAGCGCCCTCGGCAAGAGTCTTGCCGGGGCCTCGTGGGCATCCTCGGCAAGGAGCCTTGCAATTGTCTTGTCTTCTGGTCCTCATCTAGGATTTATAGGCTCTCTGTCTTCACAAAGACCTCCATGCCACCATGCATGCACTTCCCGAACCTTGGTTCCAATGCTGTCGATGGTGCCGGAACTCTCAGGCTCAAGGGTGGCTGCGATGTTGGTGTTGGGCGAGCTGCCCCGGCAAGGCTCTTGCCGGGGCTGTGTAGGCCGCCCCGGCAAGGGTCTTGCCGGGAGGAAGCCTGTCTGATTGCTCCGTCTTCTGCGCCCTTGGTTGGAGCGTTGCTCTGGTAGCCTTGCACTTCTGCTTCCCTCCTCTGCCCTGTTAAGTGTGGTCACGGGTGCGGCTCTGACTGCCCGTGCACAGGTAAAGGGGCACAAAAGAGAGCCCCTACTTTTGTGCACCGACAGGAACAATAAAAAATTATAGATACGTTGGAGACGTATCACCACACCACCCCAACACCACCAAGCAAACTACATATGCACCTACCCAAACCGCTTAGAGCCGACAGAGACCTCCACCATGAGCGCCACCGAGGAGGGGTGAGACAAACCACGATGGGGCATGGACTCCAAGACGGTGCCTCCAAGAAGGGAAACGACCACTGACCGCAGCCACCGTCCGATCCCGAAGATCAAGTTTTCACCCAGAGCAACACGACGGGGAGGGAACAACCGCGACGCGAGCCTTCAGGAAGGGAACTACGTACGCAGACGCCACCGCCGTCGGCCAGTACAAACCGGGCAAGTAATACACCCCGGCTCACCCCCTCCGTTGCACCGAAGCTTCGCCAAACACCAGCATCCATGCCACCCACATGACCATGGGTGCCCGCCCACACCTGAGACGCGCGCTCCACCCACAAACGTCGTGTCTCCTGTCGCCAAGGCCTCCGCTCTGCATTCAAAAAACCCCGGGACCAACCAAAGGCCTTGACTTTGGTCCAACCAGCAGCCCCCAACTAACTGAACAATAGTAGACGCCCTGCCTCGAATATCGCCGGAGTTGCGGCTGCACGCACTCGACCAAGGAAAGGGGGAGGAGGGGAAGCGGACGCATCTGGACTGGCACACCCCTGTGCCGGTAGTGGGTGGCCCGACCACGTCGGCGCCTCCCATCTCTCCAGCCAACCTCCCCACCGGACACCCCCTGTGTCGCCCCATCACGGCGTCGGTGCAGATCCGCGCGAGGCCACCAACAACCACCTGTCCACCGGCAAGGGATACCACATCCACCACCGCCAAGCGCCAAGGATGCTCACCGGGGGAGTCAACCCGCATCGCTCGCCGCCGTCCAACTGCCGTCATTTTCTCTCTGGGTACGCCCCTGCTTTTCACAGAGCATGAAAGAGAGCTCAAGCCTCGTGCTCCATCAGAATAAGATTCAAAACAGCTGCCTTCACACTCCTACTCAATGAAAGGTGAACTATTTTCTTGAGGAGACACCTTTTCTTCTCCATTAAAGAAATCATCCCTAACGGATATCAGGTATACTCATGACTAAAGAGTTCTTTATAATCAGTTGCAATATCTAACATATCCCTTGATTCGCTGGCCGGCCCCTATGGACCTTCTAGCACATGAATTAAAGTTTTCTCTTCCTTTGATTGGAGACAACATGAAAATATGTTGTATTTCTATCTGCTTCTACATATGACATCCGTATCTCTAGACCTTTGCATATCTTTGGTTTCTTTAAGGAGGAAACTTCAGATTTTATGTCTAATAGATCTACTTTTGATGATTGACACGTCGTTAACCGTCAGTTCAGAGTTCCGACCTCGCGGACATAATCAAAATATTCGCGCCAATACACACATGAACGTTCCGGCGTCCGGCCGGCCTTGCCGACATGGCCCTGGCCAGCTGGAGATCGCTCCTCCGGCGCGGCGCCACCGACGTAGTTGACCACCGGTGCTCGCTGCTTCAGTGTGCGCGCCCCGGGGCCTCGTTATTCGGCGCGGCACCTACCTGTGTAGGCCTCCCCTTGTAGCAAAACCAAGGAACCACGCGAACCAGGTGATTAAACTAGGGTTTCACAGTTGTCGCCTCACCAATCTCCACGCCCGCGCGTACTTCCCCAACCTCGACCTCGATCACCAGCACCCATGCATGCATGGGCACGCGTCGGTGCACTGCCTAAGTAGCATCGTTTCCACGCCAATTAATCACCTGGCACTGAATTGATCTTATAGGTTAACCACTCAAGGTCCAGCTTAATGGCTAAGCTAGCTTGCCCTCTGGTGAATATGTGTTTTGACGAGCCCTAGCTAGCTAGATGGCATCTCAATTCTCAGCTGCAGGCTATATATAGTGAAGGTATTCCGTGCCTTTAAATCCATCACACAGAGTTAGCTAGCTGCCTCCAGTTAACCATTAACAAGCAGAGTTGCTAGTTAAGTATAGCTAGCACAGAGCAGCCCCAGCCCAGCTAGCTAATTACTTGGCCATCCAGCGACGATCATGAAGCAATCGGCCGTTTTTGCTGCGCTAGCTCTCGCCGTCGTGGTCACCGCGGCGGTGCTGCTTCCCGGAGCGACAGTGGCGGCGGTCGCGACGCGGCCGGCCAAGTACACGTACCAGGAGGACGCAAGCAGCGACTTCATAAGGAGCGTGGGCACGTTCTCGGTGACCGTGTACAAGCTGGCCCACGGGTTCAACATGTACTACACGAGCACGTCACAGTGCTGGTCCGTGGCGTCAGGGGAGGGCTACGAGTACTGGATGGTGCTCACGGCAAAGAACGGCGGGGTCTACGGCAGGTATGTGTCCATCGTCTGGGGCATCCCGGGGTCCGAGTCCAGGACGTGGAAGCTCCTCAGCTTCAGCAGCACCGACTGAAACAATGAAGCTATGGCTGCGTATCGCCCGGTTGAGAGTGAGAGATGCTTGTTTAGTTTACTTCTTTGAGGTTGATAGGTTTTCACTGTCTCCTGGTGTTGACTGTTGAGTCGTTGCAGTTTGGGTGTTTCCATGTTATCATGGTGATGTACTTCTATTATTTTGAAATTAATAAATGTCTACTTATTTAGCAAAGCTGGCCATTTTTATTATTCTTGACGAATGGCGAATGGAAGACACTGGCTTACCATGGACGGGTAAAAACCTCGTCTCTGACGATTTGCCGCTCCGTCTGATGGCTTTTGTAAATGACATCAGAGATTATCACTTGTAGATGGTCTACATTTAGTGACAATAACCTTCTATGAGAGGTGTCCATGCAATGTCCATCTATGATCAGTCCTACCACATACAAAAATTTTGTTGAGATTATTGTTGAACGCAACATGAAAGTAGAGGTAAAAAGTAGACACAGAGACACAAGATGTAGGGGTAGAGCTCTTCTCTTTATTATTTAGTTCTGTATAGAGAATAAACAGCTACAATTCTGATGTAAGTCGTCGAATCGATGATTACTGAATAATTCCAATGGTTAGAAACTTCGTTTTAAACATCTCCTGGAGGCCCGGAGTCTCTCAGCTTTTGCAGGTTATCGGATGGTCATATCCGATATAGCTTCTGTGGTCTTTTGGGACGGTTGGGGGTAGCCCATTCTGCTCTCAGTAGATCATGAATTTGTCGTGTTTCCCCTTAAGTTCCTCAGTTGTTGTAAAGGACATTGTGGTTTCTGCTTACGGAAATTGGAAAGGACACTCTCTTTATCAACAAAAAGATGACTGAATAATAAAGAGAAGAGCTCCCCACGCTTTCAGTGGTTACCACTGATATGAATACTAAGACAACGCTATCAATTGATCCATATATTAATGGAGATGAAGATCGCGGTGGAGAAGACGCTGACATGTTGAACTATCATAATCTCGATGGTTTTCTTCCACCAAGTTGGCCATGAGTGTCTCCAGAAAGAAGAAGATCCTGGATGCACCACTTTGATGTGGCGTCAAATTTTCAAGCAACAATGTACTAAATAATATTCCCTGCGATCCATATTAATTATCGTTCACTCTAAAGTTGTACTAAGGGAGCGACAATTAATATGGATCAAAAGGGAGTATTTATAGCTTGTACACATATTATCCGATATAATAGGAGACAATGTATATACACAAAGCAGTACAGTTAGATTGCTTACTATAATGATGAAAAAAAGGAAGACATGATGATGAAAAAAACGAAAACTTGAAGCTGGTGTCTTGTATTTCCAAATTCCAAAATACATCATCAAACAACAAGATTCAATAACCTACAAGAGAAAATGCATAATTAAACTTTTGAGTATAACAAAATAGTGTAGTCAAATGAAAGTACTTAAGTAACTAAACATTACCTTTTAGTACATTCACTTCCTCCTGTCCATGCATACCCATTTGATCATTTGTGAAAATTTTCATTTGTTCTTTTCCCACATAACAAATAAGATCATCACACAAATTGTCACAATTGAGGCCATTGTGCAAGTAACTAGCTAAATTTCCTAATGTGAAAGTTTTAGGACATATGTGCATTTTTTTAAACCTAGGACTAACTTCACATCTACAGAAAGTAATTAGGACCTCCAATGCATTTAATTATTTAATGTAAATCACCTGCATTACATGTTGTTTGGTCAGGCTTAATTTTGGCTTTTGGAGTTTAGCTTATATATAAGTTTTAAAAAGCGAAAATGCTAAAAATCCGATGTCAGATTTTTAAGCATGGGAAATTAAATATTTTTTATGGAAATTTATATTGCCGCGAGGATGCCAATTTTCTTTAGCAAGCATGACAATTTCTAGGAAAAATTTGAACATGACAAGGAAGTACCATGCTTGTTAAAGAAAATGGGAAACAATTTGGTTCATTCTGCTGATCGCTCGCGCGCATCGACTGGGTGAGTAACAACTGGATCAAAAATTGTGTCAAAGGGTTACACATGGTACCTATCTAGAAACATTCCGTGGGACGAGCAGGTTTATCGATTCGTCACTGTTTGTCCCCAATCCCAATCCTCATGAGGAAAGATTTATGTTGCAAATGTCCCTCCTCAACAACATTCATGTTGCAAAAAAAAATAAGACATAAAAAATCGGCAACACAACCTTTCATTCCCAATTTCAATCTTCACAAGGAATAATATCTGCAACATCATTCTTGTTGCAAAAGTCCTTCCGCAACAACGCTTATGTTGCAAAGAAAATGAAGATAAATTTTTTTGGCAACACAATCTTTGTTGCAAAAATTTCTACAGTAAGACCTATGTCGCAAAAGGGTTCTGCAACATCACCTTTGCAATTGTGAAGACGTTGTTGAGCCATTGATCTAAGTTTCTAATGGTTGTCGAGGCGGCAGATCTTTTTATCTTTTAAAAGGATCCACCGACCGACTCGTAACATGCCCTAAAGAAAATTGTCATCCTCGCGACAACATAATTTACCATCTTGAGACGTTTGATTTGCCATGATAAAAAATTTAAAGTTCAATTTGTATCAAAATCCTTAAAAAAAGGGTTTTTTATCAGTTTTGCCATCGGCTGTATAACGCTACTCAGTTTTGCCACTAAACATTTTCACTACTAAAAAATGCCACCGTTCTGTTAGATCAAGCTCAAAAAAACCATTTTTCACTGTTACCGTTTGGTCAATACACGTTGACTGAAGTTAGATGACGAAACTACCCCTATCCCATTTGTAAGGGGCACATGAGAAAAAGAGAATAAAATTTGGGAGGATGGACGTTCGAACACAAAACCACGGGGTACACAAGCACGCGAGCTAACCAACGGAGCCAAAGACACGATTTTTTGTGTGATGAGATTAAAGCTTTATATACTGATATCTGAACCTAACTAAACAGAACCTGATCTAATCCTTGACCCGATCTGTTCGTGGCAGTTTCCCCAGCCAGAACCAACATCCCAAGCCACCGCCGCCGCCTGCCAAACTACTCACCTGGCACCGCCGGTCTCCGGGCTGCTCGCCCAGCTCCGGCGCGCCCCCACTCGCCGCCTCCCGCCGAGTGTTGCCACCCATCGCAGCTTCAGCTCCTCCTCCCGCCCGGCACCGCCACCGGAGGCAGGCAGCTCCGGCGCTTCTCCCGGCTGACTCCGCAGCTCTTCCCAAGTCTTGAAGTGCAGATTTTCCACGGCAATGGCGACGGACAGCAGGACCGAATCGGAGGGTTGCGTCGGCCACAGGACGCCCCAACATGATATAGGCTCTGAAATTCCTGCATTGTGAGTATACTAATTCTGAGTGTGCGTGTGTGGTTCAATATAGCTTGTAGAGGTCGAAATTTGTACGTAGAATTTGTAGTAGCTGAATTTTGGGCGTGGCGGTCTGCCTCATTTGTTCATGTCTACTCATACCAGACAGATTCTTCTAGCCGGGCAGCCACTCGTGTAGATCTGTTGTCCAAACTAACTTTCAAACCCAAGCTCAACTAGCTAGCAACAAGAAAAGATACGAGACATTACTGTGTTGGATTATTATACCATGTAACATATAAGGGATATATAGATCCTCAAAAAAAACATATAAGAGATATATCTCCTTATAAACAACATGTCATTAGCTCAGTTGGTTAGCTCGCACCATCCTGGAGGACGTGGTCTTGGGTTCGAACCCCTGCTCTCCCAAATTTTATTCTCGCTTTCTCATGCGCCCCTTACAAATGGGATAGGGGTAGTTTAGTCATCTAACATCAGGGGTAGTTTCGTCATCTAACATCAGTCAATGTGTATTGACTAAACGGTAATCATGAAAAAGGGTCTTCTTGAGCTTGATCTAACAAAAGGGTGGCATTTTTGAGTAGTGAAAATGTTTAATGGCAAAACTGAGTAGCGTTATACGGCCGATGGCAAAACTGATAAAAACCCTAAAAGAATAATCTTCCTAAAGTAGATCACGCATAGGGAGTACCTATTTTGTGCTTTTGACTTTGTTATTCCCTCTTCTTTTCAAGCGTACATATTGATGCATAATTTAATGGTATATATATAAACCAAAAGCACAAAAATCTCAAATACCCCCTTAACAATTGGGTCCTCGCCCTCACCTTCTCTATCGGAACAATCCCTCGCATCGGCTTTCCGCCGTTCGTTCCCCTCGCCGAGTCGCCGCGCCGCCGCATCTGCATCCCACTCCTATCTATCCATCCCCGCGCGGAGGGCCCACGGAGAGGCATGCCGCGCGTGTTGTCTCGTTCCCCGCCGTCCCACCGACGGCGGCGCTCCCCATCGCCGCGGTACGGCGGCAGGCGGCGCTCCCCGTCGCCGCGGTATGGCAGCAGGCGGATCCGACGAGATCGCAGCCGCTCCCCTTACTCCTCCCGGTACGCCCCGCCCACCCCCTCTCTGCTCCCCTCCTGTAGTGAAATTCGTTTGGTTCCTGTGGATTGCACAACTCAGTGCTGCGGCACCTTACCCAGTTTAGCCCGTTTTACCAGTACTACCAAACTGGTTGCACTGTGTCGGAGGCGTGCTTCATCGGAGTGAGATGTTTGACAATTAGCGCACTACGCGGAGCTACACCGCTTCAAGATTTTCAAATCATGTGTCGGGGAGGGGACTATCCCTGCATGTTTTGGTGTTGTCTTAGGTCCGCTACTGTCTGCATTCAATTAGCTCAGGTTACAGATTGGCTGGTGCCTACAAGATTGATGAGATATGGGTATTGTTTTGTTTTTTGGAATGTTGTGAATGGGGCAAACAATTTAATCAGAGAATGGACATAGTGTGACTACACATGGAAGCCACCTGAAATAAAAGATGCATTTCAAGCCAATACGACCTGATTAGGGTGTCATGTCATCTCAGATGTTCATGGATGGATTGGACGCTGCTACGTGATATTATTAAACATCAGGAAGGTGCAAGAATGCCCATTTCACAATCTATTGTACATTGTCATGAGTTTACAGATAATATTTCGTTTCTGATATTGGCAATCGATCTCATATAAGTGAAGGAGGTCATGTAGACACAGAATATTAGAAGTGGACCTTTTTTTATTTTCTTGTTTGGCTGCACTTCTTAGTATACTAGATTTGTTGCCGCGCCTGTCTTATAATGGAATTTGATGGGACGATTTGTACAAGTATATCTCGTATGCGATAATTTTTTTTTTAAGTGAACTCTGTCAAGAAACCTGAACTCCATATCTAGGACTTGTGTCAGTCATGGGTAATTCAAGCAAAGATAATCTGATAAAGTTGGATTGATGCGTTTAAATGCTCTCGTGTTTTTGGTATGTGTGTTAACATGCTAACATGTCATCTTTTTTGTGCCCCAGTGATGATTTGCAACTTTGCATCTGACCTACAGGCTACAGCTATGAATATTAGAGCATTTTTTGTTGTTGTATTTTTCAGTTCCTATTTAATTTCAGTTATCCCTTTGTTAGGAGAAAAAGCCGGTCTCCTTCTAGATGGGACAGGAGCCAGTCCCCAATTCCTAGGAGGCGTAAAAGCCCTCCATCACCGAGGAGACATAGAAGACGGAGAAGCCGGAGCAGCTCAAGTTCTCTTGTAAATAACTCCAGCCCAAGTCATGGATCCGAACAGAACAGTTTAATTGAAAAACAAAGGAAGGAAGAAGAAAAGAAAAGGTAAACTCCTTTTCATTCTTCTACACATACATATTGCCAATTTTGCGTGGCCATCTGCTCTTGGTCGCTCTTGTATTTTATTGTAGAGAATCTTTAACTCACATATTGACAGTTTGCTTGTGCTTGTGGAACTGTATTCTTCTACAGATCTTCTGTGTCTTGTTTGTACTTCTGTAGTTGGTTTGGAAAGGATTTGTTCAAACAGCCAAAAGATGACCAACTTGCATGCAAGTCCACTCTGGGCTGTTGTGAACATATCAATAAAAAGCATCACATTCAGAAGTATTTAATTTTCTATGTTAATCCTCCATCCATCAAGGAAAAGGAACGGACCTTATGCCATTTTTTCTATTTTATACTGGCATCTCAACTTTGAGTCTGAAGTTTTTTGTTTTCCTAAATACAAATTGTACCTTCTACCAAAAACCACAACTGTTCACCAAATCTCTTACTTCTGTGTATACGTCTCTGTCTTGTTCTTCCGTTATATTACTATAGATTGCTCCTGCAGGTGTTCCCAGGAACAACAAAGCTGAGGGATAACGATGTGTAATTAAATATTTGCTTCTGTTTATTTAGTGGACGCTGGTGTTTGTTCCTCCCAATTTCGTTCTGAAATTGTTGTCTCACGAACTAACTCTATCTCATTACCTGTGTGCATGCCACAATTACAAGTTGCACTTTTGCTTTTCTGGACAAAGCTACTGTTGCAGTTTTACTTATTAGTTCGTTTGTGCAGCGCATATGTGTTTTGAACTTTTGTATGATCACTTGTTCCGATTAGGGGTCCTGTTGCTCATTAATGTTAAATCGACTCCTTCACTTGTACTAGTAGCATAAGAATTTTGATGGCCAAAGCCAATTTATTCTTTATAACTTAAACATTTTTCACTGCAGACGCCAAAAGGAAGCTGAACTTAAGTTGTTGGAAGAGGAGCTTGCTAGGAGAGTTGAAGAAGCTGTTAGGAAAAATGTTGAGGAGTGTCTGAACTCTGAGGAAGTAAAAGATGAAATAAAACGCCGAGTTGAGGAAGGTATCAAAAAGTTATTTGATGAGGTTGATGCTCAGCTACAAAAAGAAAAGCAAGCAGCTCTCCATGAAGCCAGGCAGAAAGTAGTAAGTATTATGCATGTTTTGCCTCCCTTGTTAGTACTAGTCATTATTTAAGAAAATATCTTGAGATTTGTAGATTGGTGGAGCTAGTGAATTTTTTGAAAGAACAGAAAGATGAAATCACGTTTTCGATATATTATCTTAGCTCTGTAACCCAGATAATCACACTTAAGTTTTGACTGATTTAGCTTCATCGTGAGCTTGGGATGGTATTGGTGCCTGCCAATAGATGTATGCAAACATGCATGTATATGTGTGCATTCATCCCACCAAAACTGATAAGTAGCACTATTCTCTAAACTGCTTTTGACCGTCAATGAAACCAAACAGATACACAATATTTCTTATTTGCTTGTTTTCATAGAACCTTTTCCAAATCTAATTTCGCATCTACAAAATTTTGCAGGAGCAAGAAAGGAAGGAGAGGGAGGAGTTGGATAGGATGATCGAGGAGAACCGGAGGAAAGTAGAGGAATCTCAAAGGAGAGAAGCTCAGGAGCAGCATCAGAAAGAGATGGAGCGATATTTGGAGCTGGAACGGATCCAAAAGCAGAGAGAAGAAGCCTTACGCAGAAAAAAGATTGAAGAGGAGGAAGAAAGAGCTAAGCAGATGAGATATTAGTAGTAAAGAATAGGCAGTGGTTTCGTGTTGGTGTTGTAGTGTGTTTGCTGTATTACAAATGGGAGCATTGAACTTTCGGGGACGCCTCCAACTTCTGTGCCTGGTTGCACTGATAACATTTTTCTCAAGTTCGCACAATATTATTAGAGGGGAGACATGTTGACGTCTCCTTTTTCTGAAAGATGTTTTTGCAGCAACTCTTGAGGCGAACTATACTGGCATTGTAATGTTTGAGCACTTAAACTTCTGTGAAATAGCGGCAGACGACAGCTGGAGAGCGGAGATGATTTCCGAACAATACACCATGGACTAGGGTTCTACTTTGTAGTTGCTGTGTCTTGATGCAGGATGAACTACTGTTACAAGTGGCAATTGGGCACTTTCTTTCTTCCTACATAGACTCCCTCTAAATCCATTTTCTGCAACAACAAAAAACCCCAGAAACCTAACCAAGGGCTGGTAAAAGAGACAGCTACAGCCAGTTTCCTCACTTCCATATGAAAGTTGAAACAAATGGAGTTGCAGTGCCTACTATTACCTCCGTTCGAACTAAAACTGCACCAGTTATTCCAAACAGAGGGAGTAAAACCAGTTTCCTCACTTTCATAGAGGAGTGATGCTTTATGTTTGATTTCTAAGCTTTATTTGAACTGTGTTTGTCTTGGAAGTATGGATTTGATTGAAGTCCAGTTGTTCAAAGTGGTATATGATCTGATGTTCAAAAAAAGTGGTATATGATGATATTTTGATTTTATATGATGTGAAAATTATGTATTATAGTGTTTGCGCAAGTACATAAAGAAATACAGGACAAACCAGATATAGGGGAAGCTGTATCGGGGATCTATTACAGCAACACATCTATGAAATCCAATAAATTTATTGGGAGAGCCCCAATAAGCATTTATAGGAGAAGATTTTTGAAAAGCCGCTCAAAGTTCTCTTAGGCTGGTCACAACGGGAATTATCATATATTGCATAATATTGCATGATACTACTTCCACCGTGCATGTGTTGTAGTTTGGTATCATAGTGACCTTATTTATTGCATGCATGACACATATTGGTGCATTCTTTAATATAATACAGTATCATATCATGATGCTCAGTCATCTCTTTCCTCATTTGATTGTGTGACTCAGCAGAAATGTCTACTTGGCATGCATGATACTATTTATGATACTTCAGCTGTGACCAGCCTTAGAAGTTTCGGGTCCTTAGAGTTGCTCTAATATAAGTTTAAAAAAACACCCAAGCCAAATTCTAAAAACAAAAATTAAGGCTAACTTTTTTTTGAGATGAAAATTAAGCCTAACTAATACCCCAATAGCCATAGGATCCTAGCCTGCCATCTCTACCTACTTCTCGCTTTATGAACTGGCCCAATTTGGGTTCCGGTGGGCGTGTTATTTTCTACGTGTTTCTATGTTGGTATTTATCACTTTCCTTGAGCTTTTTGTTTTTTGTGTTTTTTAAAGTTTTTTTTCCTTTCACATTTTTTTCTTTTCCTTTTTTCAACGCATGCATACTTTTTTAAATACACAATATACACTTTTTTATACACATGTAACATCTTTTGATACACATTGAACTTTTTTCAAATACATGCTATACATTTTACCAAATACATGATTTTGAATATTTTTTGGAATATACTTTAAAATATATATATACACGTTGAAATATTTCTTTAATGTCACGAAACCATTTTTTTAAACTAAGTGAACATTTTCTGGCATTGAACAAACATTCTTTTTAAATGTTATGAACATATTTTGAAACATGTGAATATTTTCTAAATGTCATGTACATTTCTGAATGGTAAAAAACAGTTTTTTGAATTATGCAAACATTTCTTTACATTGTCTAAATAGCTTTTAAATGTAAAGAACATTTTTCTGAAATGCATGAATGTACATTTTTTTGAATGGTATAATATATTTACTCCCTCTGTGCCAAAATGTAAGACATTTTTTGGTTTTGCTTAGGGCATACAAAATGTCTTACATTTTGTTATGGAGGAAGTATTTTTTAATTTCGCAAACAACTTGTACACTGTATTTTTTTAAATGTCATGAACATTTTTTTTGAGATGTGTGAACATTTTTCAAATGTCACGTATGTTTTTTAAATCTATCAACCTTTTTTTTGAAATAAATGTACGTTCTTTTACAATATATACACATTATTTAAACGTGACATAACTTTTTAAATTTAAGAAAAATACTTTTCCATTTAGAAATATAAGGAAAAAATAAAGAAAGAAAGAAAGAAATGTGCATTGGAGAGCAGTAATCCCTCCGGTCCATTTAGGACGTCCTTGAGGCGAGACATGCTTGTATGCCGCGGCAGGCGAGATACAATCACTCCCCTCTCGACCTTCTCTAGCAAAACAATCCTCACATCACGGTCTGTCCTCGCATTTCCCGCTTTGCTAGGCGAAGCTGGGCTCCAGGCATCCGGGCCTAGGCCCGGGTCATGAGATTTTTCTCCAGCTCTACTCAATATTGGCTGTAATAATGTCTTATATTATGGAACGGAGGGAGTATTGTGTAGATTTTTATACGAGAGCAACTAATTAAGGGATACCCATTGAACGCCTCCCGCAAATGTTACTTTCTTGGCCTAGGAGCGTGCCAAGTGATGTATCCAGCCGCCGCAACATGTCGCGTGCTGGAGCCACCCTCGGTATTTCATGTTTTTTCTGCACGTGTTATTTTTGTCTTTTCAATTTTTGCTTGGGTCTTCCTAGGTTTTGGCGGGTTTGGGAAGCAGTGCTTTTATGTGAGAAGCATAACTTCTTCCTGAAAAGGGAAAAGCACAGGATGTGCTTCCCGGAAAGGGAAAAGCATGGTTGTGCTTACGCAAAAAACACAACTTGTGCTTTCACGAGAAGAAAGATTACAGTTTGTGCTTTCATGAGAGGCACAACTATATTTCCCGAAAACGAAAAAGCACATTGTACTTTTGGGTTCTATTTTTTTTCTAGCTTCAAATTTTTTGGGGGTTTTGGTGTTTTGTTTTATTCTATTTTATTTCTTATTCCAATTTTCCCCCTATTTTCTCCTTAAAAAGTATGTCAAAACTTATTAACATGGTATCTATTTTTGAAGTTCTCGATGCGAGAAATCCAACAATGAAAACACTTCATGATTTGGACGCACGGTTAAAGAGATAAAACATTTTGAAAAAATGAATCTATGAAAAATAAAAAACTCTTATGTTGTGACAAGTGGTGTATATGCAGTGTGCCACTTGTCAGCACTAGAAAAAGTGAAAACAACTTTTTTTAGCTGAAATGAGAGTGACCTTTGCAAGGAATACCCCTTAATTAGTGATTTTAATTTTTATATAACTCTAAAAATATATATAGATTTTTTATGGACTCGGGATTCATACTTATGCGGTTCTGCCCAGCACAACCCACGCACAAGCCTTCCCGATCGTCCTGAAGAGCCGAGCCCGAGACACATGAACACGAGTACACAACCTAACATGCACACACCCAGACCGTGAACCACGACGAGCCCCTAGCTGACGCTCGAGTGTCAAACACCCGCTGTAGCAAGCCGTGTTGTGCGACTACTAAAATCTCCCCAAAAGGAACTGCGCTCTGTCGAGGCATGAAACTTGCAACCCCACATAGGAGAGCAGGTGTTCCATACTAATTGAGCTGGTGAGTGTTTGTGATTAATGGCAAACTAATAAGAACAAAATGCAGTGGCAGATTAAAAAAAATATTCGACCATTTCTTGGAAAACTGTGAACAAGTTTTTTTCTAAAATTGCAAATAATATTTGAAATTATGAACAAATTTCTAAATTCGAACAAAATTTTAAAACCTGAACATTTTCTGAAAAAGTGGACAAAAATTAAAAAAAGTGATCTAACATAATTTTTGAAAATTTGAACAAATTTTAAATTACAAACAATGTTTTTTAACTGTGAACAATTTAAAATACACGCGGAAAATTTGTCTTAGTGTACGGTGAACATTATTCAAATACACACTGAACATTTTTGAAAATATACGGTGATTTTTTGGTTCCAAATGCACGCTGAACAATTTTCTCTACAAGATGAACATTTTTTATACATATTAAACATTTGTTAATTTAGGGTGGACTTTTTTTTAAATGTGAACAAGATTTGAAATATGTGACCAATTTCTGAGAACGTGAACAACTTTGGAATTTCAATCATTTTCTTAAAATTTACAGAAATTTTGGAATGACGAACCTTTTAGATATTTTTGATTTAGGTAAAAAATAAAAAAGGAGAAAATATGCAAGAAAAAAGGAAAAAAGAAAACAAAATTATCCATTTCGGCAAATAGGATCTGCCAACCACACCGGCACGACCTAACCGACGAGCTCCTGCAGTCCGCCGCCGCCCCGCGCGCTCCCGACCTCCCCCCCTCCCCCGCCGTCCCGAGCGCCCCGGCCTCCGTGCTGCTGCTTCCTGCTGGCTACCGCCACCGGGGTGCTGTCCGCCCCGGGCTGAGGTCTCTACACAGTCCCTGCCTCCGCTGCGCCCAGCCGCCCACAAATCCGTGTCGCCATCCTACTCCCCGGCCGTCGCGCTGCACTCGGTAATTTTATCGTTTTCTTGCCCAATAGGGTCACAGTGTGTATGCATCTAATGGAGCTGTGTACTGTGTGTATGTGTAATGTGTTGATGGAACTCAATTTGATGCGTTTTGTAGAAAAAATAGAAGAAGTAGAAAACTGAGTTGAGGAATATGGGTGATGATGGGATGAATTATATCATTGTGTGTCATTTTGTCATGTTTTTCTATAGACCTTACTCTTCAGAAGAGATGGGAGATAGACAAAGGCGAATGGTGTTTGTCACAGTAGGGACGACATGTTTTGATGCCCTTGTCAAAGTGGCAGATTCTGAGGAAGTCAAACAAGCACTACTGCAGAAAGGTTACACAGACCTTCGGATTCAAATGGGCCGAGGAACATACACGCCATCCAAGGTAACATCTGTCTCCGTATTGCAGTCTATTCTCTTTGTGTGGTTTCGTTTAGTGACTGCTGGGCTGCACCTTTTAGTTAATGCAGTATTTTGTTATCAAAATCACAGTACTTAATAGGAAAGTAGGGCAAGTCAGATAATGTTTTGCAAGGAGCAATGGATTTTTAATGGTGCTTATCAATCTGAAATGGACATAGTATCTGATCAACTGGGATCTATAACTGCTGATTTGACATCTAGGTGGTAGATTGTTCGTTGCTTGTGGAAAGAAATTGCATAAAGATGTTTCTGTGACAAATTGTGACATCCTTAGAGGTGTTGATACTTTTAATGCTACAATAATCTACTTCTTTTGTTGCATATACCACACTTATCACATGAAAATATACTCAAACTTGCAAAATGTAGGATAAAGTTAAACAGGATAGGTGGCAAAAAAAGGAACATATGCAGCGTCAGGGTAAAAAAGAGTGGTTGTCCACACTTCAGGCAAGTTCACACTGTTTTTCATTTTTGTGTGCTAACTATGATATTTGAAGTCTGGCGAACTGGTGCCTTCTGTATATTATATTATATTATATTATATGCCAAAATCCAGAATTTGGTTGCAGTTAGACTTTTACGCATTATAAGGTGGAAATGAACCAGGACAATGAAGGATCTGATGGCAAAATGGGGAACTAACTCGCTTATTTGTTAATTGATTTCTCATGATATAAACTTCATTTCCATATTGCACCACTTCGTTATGTCCAAGATAGAGCATATAATTTGGTTTCTAAATAATAACTGCACCTTATATACTTAAAATAACTAGTAGAATGCTCGTGCGTTGCTACGGGCTATAATGCATACAAATAAATAATTATGGCTGTCTTCAACATCGAAGCTCATTTCTCTTTCATATGTCCAGACATGTTCGGATATCAAACGGGCGCATATTGGCCCCCAAAATCTAACCGTCTGGACAGTCCAGGCTCCCCAAAATTCAGCCCAGATACGAGGAGAAAATGTGGTTTTCCAGACTATTCACCATGTTATCTCCAACATACGGTCCAACATAAAAACTCCACCCACGATGCACCCTTCCATTTTCCTATTGGGCCCTCCCCTCCACTCGGTTTCCCACCATATTAGGACATTTCTCGCTGGAACCCTCTCCTTTAAAACCGGATGACGCTCATCTCACCTTCGCCATGGCGCCCTCTCTCCTTCACACCGTACTTCCCCACAGACCGCAAAGTAGGAGTCCCCACCAGCCGCCCCACTCTCTACCCTGACCCCCTCCCTCGTGTTCATGTCGATCTACCACTGCCATCAAGGGGGAAGAGGAGTGCGCCGGACATGACGCCGTTGAGCCAAGAAAGCATATCCGATGTCTCCTGAGCCATTGCAACGTTGTAACATAGATTTGAATGTTGTGCATCACCATGAAACAAAAATATGATACCCATTGTTGCTATTCTAATATCTGAGAAGTGCAAACTTTAAATGTGACTTGACCAAAAAAGGGAAGTTCAAAAACCAGTTTATCCTTGCAATTGTATGTCACTGTAAGGATAGATAACCATTGAGACATAATGATCAGGCACAATTTACTAAGACTGTCAATAATTAATTTGTGTTGTGCGAAATATCTTATAAGATCAAAAAATAGCCAAATTGAACCCATTTATGAAGCAGACACAACCTACTATCAAGAGCATAGAAAAAAAAAGATGTGTACAAATAAAGCTCATATGGGATATTTTCCCAATTTCTCCTCCCATAGCATGACCATGACATGGATTTGCACTTCAATGTATTCTAAATACATTTATACCAGTCAATGTATTCTAAATACATTTCTACCACAGCTAGAGGTATCACTCAAAAGTCAAAACGCAACAACAACAATTTCTCTAGGGTATTCGTTGTAAGGCATTTTGCTGAACATTCCACATGGAAATATTAGAGCGGCTGGGAGTTGAAGATCGAAGGAAAACCTTTCCACCTGTTGTGTTCTTGCTCACACCTAACTGGACCTGCGGGTTGAAGACAAAATCCAAACTTCAAAATTAAGCAACAAAACGACGACAACTTATAAGAAATGGAAAAGCAAGGAGGCACACACCTACAGGCCCAAACAAAATATAAGACGCAACTGCACTATGATTTACTCACAACAGATCGTTAAGAATGACAATAAGGTGAAAGAGGCAACATCCCGTGTTGAAGTCTTTGATTTAATTTAGATCTGACAATAATAATACAAGCTTCACATCAAATTTAAGGTATTGACAAAACATTATGAACTTAGGAGTAATAATTAGACCAATCTTTCTCTTTCTCTCTCATCTCACTTCCGCTTGAAACATCGCATATAATTGGCAAGTGCTTAACTTTTGAAATTGGAGTGCTGAGATTTATAATCTGAAGTTATACACACGGATAGGTCAGTAGACATCTTAGTTCCGTATGACACAATTTTTTTGATTGAATCATCATTTTAGTCATCATCTTTTGTACTTCAACAAATATTAAATGCAAAGCAAGCAAAGTTAGGAGGTTGATTCTGACAATTATCTCTAGACAATGTAATTTTGAACTCCTATGGTGCTCTCTAAATAACCGAGAATAACTTTATATTGTGGCAAAGAGAAGCAAATATTTTATAGTTGACCAAAAAAATATTACCTCATCAAATCAACATGTATTCAGAGACATCACCAACAGGTCATATGAAACTGAGACGACTCACTGTGCGATGTTGGCATTGTTCAACCAGAAGACACCACCCCAATCATCAGTGTTGACAACTCAATCAAGGGCAAGCCGCATGCTTGTGCTCGGCATCTTCTGCCCCAATCTGACTAATGTTCACCACCATCGCCACTCGCATGACTACATGTTTGAGTTTAATGAATCATCATTTAAATAGCTGACCTCGTAAAGGAAAAAATAAAGGGAAAAGGGTGATTGGTCTTATAGATGGGAACAAAAGCTTCACGGAAGCATTTTGAAATCATGAAAATAAGCAATAGCTTATTTAGAACCTTGGCTATCTAGACCATGCAAAGTGTTGCTAAATTAAACTGGAACAACCTTACCGCAGTGGATGTTATGGAAAAGTATGGTAGAGATTAATTTAGCAATGGCATGTTGTCAAGTGTCCGAGCATGTCTTCATAGAATATTACATGAGTACCGTCTTGTGTCCATATATAGACAATATCGTTCCATCTATATAATAAAAATGAATATGAACCTTGACGTTGGCTAGCGCATGGGATCTTGTAGCCCTTAGATGCAATTAGTGAAACTGAAAAAACAAAAATAGCACTTGATTGCAAAGTTACTTGTATGTGCGCTTAAAAGCTTCGCTTGATCGATCAAGATGCCGAAGTTTCGTTTGCCCGACCGCTATGTTCCTACACGTGCAGAGCAAATTATTATTCAAACCAAGGAATGAAAGTAGAATATCATGCTGTTCGTGGCACTTACATGGTCTGCCATGCTACGGTGGCATCGTCTTTTTAGTCTCTACCCCCATGCCGAGTTGAGAAATAATCTTCAGAGATACCCATTACTAACACACTCACGCACATAATGGCCCTTGGCTGATTGATTTGGCTGGCTGCAAACACAAGCAAACAGAACACAAAAATTCAGTTGGCGGCCACACGTACTCATATCAATTCTTTAATGTATTCCAATTGAGGTGCAGTTCGTGGCACCTACTCGCCCATCGCGGTGATTGCCTGCTCGCCACTGGTGCTGACCGCTCGAGGTCACCACCACCCGCTCACCACTGGCAATCTCCGCCGGCTCCCCGTCACCTCTTGCGTGGTTGCGCCTCCCGCGTGTTCGCTGGTCGCCCCTCCCTCTCACTGCCCAATGTTGTTGGTTAGAATGCAGGCCTGCAAGTAATCCATGGACAGGTTGTAGCTCTGCTTGGGATCAGTCTTTCGGTAGGAGTCAATTCATCTAACACACAAAAAATATCCACTCTCAGATAGAAAAGTTATATAAACTCATTTACGAAATACCCTGCTCTAAACTAACTCATGTGAAAAAATGAATCTAGTAGAAGTGCAAATTAGTAGCAGTACAAATTGTACGAAGCCCTCAGCTCAGACTATAATATAGCTAAAAAATTGATTAATTTAACAATTGTGATATATATGAATTAAACAACCACTTGATCGAAGATTCGATGATTGGAACACTGCAATTTTATTTATATGGACATATACTAAAGACAATTTAGGCATGGAAGAGAAAAACATCACCTCCAATCATTAACATCGCATTATTCCGACGTAGATTTGGAACTGACTCCTCTAGATGAGCAGCGATTCCAATGTCCCTCTTACAGGAAATAGCAAGTCCAATGTCAACGGCAATATACAATAGCAAGAATCAATCTCGAGGTCCATAGCAATTAGAGTTCTTCTCAAGAACTTTTCCTGCTTCGATAACCACATATGAGCTGACCAGAGAAGCATGAACAGTGGATGCATTATTGGTGTATGTAGAGCACTCTCTTGCCATCTCTCAAACTTAAATGGTCACATCTCTATCTCAAATTAATGGTCACATCTCTCTCTCAAATAGAGCACTACATTCCACACCAATTAATCAGTGATTGCATCACAACACAGCGGATTATCTTGATCAACTCCTAACAGGATTCAAGTCAGCATTGGAATCTGCAGGAAGACCATGGATCAGCAATTTTCTGAAAGGAAATAGTCGTGACAAAAATAATCAAGATGCTGTAAATAAGCATGCCCATTATATAATAGTGTAAAATAACTGATTGGAACAATACGAACAGAACTGAAAATACCCTCTTAAGTTAGGAAATCAGAAACATTGTTCAGCTTACTAAAAATCAAGCTTCATTTAACAATAGGAGAGCTCAAACTAAGTTCAGGTGGCTTCTGTTCAAGAAAACGTTCAGTAGTGTAGTGATATTGCTCTCTGCTAAAATACAACACCCAAGCAAGAGGGAATTCACACAACTTTGATGATTCAAGATGCTGCCGTTCAAGCCACTCTTGTCCCGTACTACAAAACAAAGATCAAAGCAATTAATCACCATAACAAAAGAGGTGCAATGTGTAATTATGCTACCAATAATAGTTCAAATTGTCACCTGATCATGAGCATAGGGTGTAACACAATTTAGGCAGTGTTATACCCCGATTTTCTCATGGCTTGTGAGAAATTGAAACAATAGCCATCGGCCATTGCCATGGAGTCTGATATCTCCTACCCTGAAAAATCTCATACTACCACCTCCACGTGATGATTCAACACTTATATTTAAGAAAAATTCCTAAGCCAGTGCAAATCAAGATGACTGGGCATCGATGGTGTCGCTGTCTCCGAGGCATTGCAGGTGTCGTTGGTAATGAGGCCCACTATCGCATCTCCTTGTCGGGCCTCCGAACAATGGCGATGAGGATCTGGAGGGATGAGATTCACGCAGCAGCGAGGAGGATCTGGTGGGACTCGATCCAAACCTTGTCCTTGCCGCACTTGAGGATCCAAACCTTATCATTGCCGCACTTGAGGACGCTCGAGGCCTGGCGCTTCTGTAGCTTTAGCGACACCATCTTCGCCGCTGCTCTTCTCCTCCCTTACCTGTCGTCTGCTTGTGGTGCAAGGGTTTGGGAAATGCGGTGCTGGCGGCGCCTTATAGTTTTGGGGCGATTAGGGTTTCCCTGGCTCGAGATTTGGGCTGTGGCATCTGCTCGACATGGCAGCGGGTGCAAGGGAGGTCGGGGATGGGCTGGTGCGGAGGCTGGGAGACGTAGGGCAGCGAGGTAACGGCTGGCGGCGGAGCTCGCCGGGCGGGCGCATGCGGCAGCGGCTGCAAACGAGCCCGTCACAGCTAAGGCACGCGCGAGATGTACGCGGCAGGGGCGCAGGCAACGGCGGTGGTGGAGAGGTATTGAGAAGGAGCGAGCACGGCGGGGCCGGCGGCGGCTCGTCGGCAGGCAACCGGGCGTGGGAGGATTGGATTGAGAGAGGAGTTAGATTGGCCTCGCTCCCTGGTTTGTGCAAGGGGCATCGCTACATGGTGGTCGTCCGATTTTTTTCGTGCGAGGGGCCTCGCGTCGTGGTCCGGTTTTTCTTGGTTACGTGTGACGGGATCGTTACGGGGGAGGTGGGAGGAGAACGTAAAAAAAACCAGCGAAAATAAACCGTGGATGCTATTCACCAACTCAGATAGGAGTCTCTACTCCTAATGTCTCAGTTGGTAGTCCGCGTTCCGGGTTTTATTTTCGTCCCACCTAATACGGTCTTTTTTGGTACTTCTTTGGTACTGGCTCCCACCTCCCGCTCAGCCGCAAAAAACCGAAGAAAACCACGCGATCGAGTCCCGCAGACGCCCAACCTCCCGTCGTAATTGTCTCAGTTAATTAACCAGCGAGGAGAAAATAAACCACCGAGCACAAACCGGCGAAAATTAACCGGCGAAAACAAAACGCCCGACAGTGCGTCCTCGAGCGAGGTCTCGTGCCCTCGAGCGAGGTCTCGTGTCCCTCTTGCGAGGAACAGTCGCCCCGACACTGCCCTCCTTCGCCACGCCGCCGCCCTTCGGTCCTTCACCGCCACCCATCCATCCATGCACTGCCGCCCTGGCACATCAAAACCGCCGGCGCGTAACTCGCACATCCATTAGATCCGGCCCGGGTCCCGTGCAGGACCCTCCGCTGATCGCTTCCAGGATCCGGCACCGATCCCTTCCAGGACCCATCACCGGAGACGTCCAGGATCCGCCGCCAGATACACTCACTCCAGGTATCACAGATCCGCCGCCAGCCATCATATGAATAGAGATTTAGGTCAAATCTGAAATTTACATCCATCGCATTTCATACACCCACCCCATGAGATCTACATCCATCACATGCACCATGTATAATAATGTACAGCCATCACATACATTACATGCATCACAGGACGTCTCCCCATGGACGAACCCTTTGCATCAAAACCACTTAGTTCGCCAATTGCTGAAGGTGGAAGATCTGGTATCGAATTTTCGGCAGCACCAGGTTCCTAAGTTGGCAGAAAATAAGATGTTTTATCGATTGAACACTTTCTAACAGAATAAAGGGCCATGGAAACTTGGAAGCAAGTAAACACGAGTGGCTTCCAGACTCTTGCCTTTTTTTGCATCAAAACCACTTAGTTCGCCAAATACTCGTCCGATGTTAGGAGCAGTGTAATCCACTCTAAATGTGACCTCCTGCAATAGATTTTAGTTTTTCATTTCCAAGAGAAAATATAAGTGGTTTTTCTGTTATTAATACATGCATCGGAGGATTTGGAATAGATAAAAAAAGACACATCATGTACCTTTCCTACGCAGAGTTTCCTCAGATACTCCCTGCTTTCCCAAGCAAATGGCTCATCCACTCCACCACGACGAGCCTAGAGCACCACAAATATACGGATTCAACAGACAATAAAAGATGGAGAAAAGAACAAATGTACTGCACAAATAATATCAACAATTTATTATAGATGCAATCAAAAGTCTCAAATTATACAAACAGAACACAGTCAAACTGTGTTAGGAGCAGTGTAATCCACTCTAAATGTGACCTCCTGCAATAGATTTTAGTTTTTCATTTCCAAGAGAAAATATAAATGGTTTTTCTGTTATTAATACATGCATCGGAGGATTTGGAATAGATAAAAAAAGACACATCATGTACCTTTCCTACGCAGAGTTTCCTCAGATACTCCCTGCTTTCCCAAGCAAATGCCTCATCCACTCCACCACGACGAGCCTAGAGCACCACAAATATACGGATTCAACAGACAATAAAAGATGGAGAAAAGAACAAATGTACTGCACAAATAATATCAACAATTTATTATAGATGCATTCAAAAGTCTCAAATTATACAAACAGAACACAGTCAAACTGTGGGAATGAAAATGCAATGATGGAGAGAAAATCTTGTGCCAAATACTAACTTCCATTGGCTCACAAGTGTAGCATGTAAACAGACCCTGCGCAATGAAGGCTTCAACTCAGGCTGTAGATCCAAAATGACTAATATATTACGTCCCTAGATGATCAGGCCTATATCTAGCTTTGCCCCTGACAACCAACTAAACCAGTGACTTACTCTAAATTTAAACCATTTTCCCCTTGTCTAAAAGTGCAGACTGACTCTTACCAGCCTTGGGGCCATTACGTATGACAGAGTGATGGACTTCTCTGGTGGAATCTCTGCCTTTGTCACAGCCTTCACCTTGCCCCTTAGCCATCCTGAAGCCCCTATGCTTGCTGCCATGATAGCACCTATATTTGCAATCAAAAGGAAACAAAACTTCATTAGCTGTGAAGTCAAATTTAGTTCATCCTCCACAGATTACTGGGAAAGAATGTCACTTAGCTGAAAAAGGGTTTGCTGAAGCTCGTGAAAATGCACACTTGATGGGAGGTTGGAAATATGAAAACTACCAAGTAGAATCGCATTTGGAAATAATTTTCACATGCACAGATTACTTGGAAAGAATGTCACTTAGCATGGATGAAGACACGATAATCTGCATGTTTCGAAATTAAAGAAAACAGCACCAGTTTTAATAACTAGAAATAAGATGAGAAAGTAATATCTTAATGAGAAAATAACTTCGGTTACTTTGTTTCATTTTCAACACCCATCTGGAAAATGGGACAGGGCTGAGGCATATTGATCTACAAATATATATTACTTCGTTAGGGCCTCATGTTAGGGCTGAGGCCCATTTCTAGATCTACAAATATTTGCAAAACTGAGAATGCAAGCATGCTTAAACAAGGATTTATCAGCATCATGTAAGGAATTGAAATAATATAATCAGGAACATGTCACCACCTCTAATCAGGAACAATGATGGACTTGAACTGCAACTCTTGAGCTATAGGGCCTCTCAACAAGCCCCAGCATATGAGAATGGACCCTACAGATGAGTTGGTCCATAAGTAATTATGCTTAAAGTTTATAATTAATTACAAAGGAGCTATTGATTACCTGAATTATATTGCTTTCAATGAACAACAAGTGTGGCCATCAACTATGTTTCATCCAGGCCTCAAGAACACCACATCCAGACACAAGTCGGAGGTAACGGTCATTCCGTTTTGCGTATGGGTAATGCAAAAAGCAAAGCCGGTGAACATCAACAACAAGAGGACGTAGCTACAGGTATTAGGCACTGCACCAGGAATACTTGCATTTCTGACAGTAACAATCTTTTTGCATAATGTGTTGCAGGTCAGGCGAGTGGTAAAAATGTTGAAGAATACAATGCAACCTTTGATACTGAAAAAGATGAAGCTATTTGCGCAACAGAACCCGGTATATAACTGTGTGAAAATTACTGTGAGGTATTGCCTGACGTGCATATCTGACAATGACATGGACCATGCTTAATGTGTTGCAGCCCTTACGAGCGAGACAAATCTGAAAGAATATAATCCAAGCATCTTAACCGTAGCTGCAAATCTTGACCCAATTTACACGACGGAAATAGGTACATGATTGATTGAAGATGTATTTGTTGGTTGCCTGCCTACCAGGCAAACATTGGTTTTGTATTCATGCTGACTAGAACCCTACAGATGGATCAGAATGGGTAAGGCCTGGATACCATGCTGATGGTCAAACATTTGCGGCTACGGCTAATCTATCACTAGATCATGCTATTAATAAGATGCAGCTGCGAGATGATACTGAAGGTATCCATAGGCATGATATCCACCTTCCCAACCGGCGTATTCGGCAGTAGTTCAGTGTGTTTTATTTGTTTTTTGATTTGTACTTATAACATGATGCAGACGACACAGCTTCCGAACTGCTTGAAACTGTTTCTCTAAATAATGAATGCAAAAAATACTCTGAGGAAGCAAGGGAGCAGTACAATGCAAGGAGGCGTGCAGCTTATCGGAAGAAAAATAATGAGGATATTGTCAGCTTACAAGATGAGAATCAGCCGATACTTGCAAAATCTGGTGAGGTTCATGGCTGATCTTAGTTTGATGTGCATACGTATAGTATGCACATGATTCGTTGTATTAATCTATATCCCTGATTATAGATGATATGATGCTCATACTATGTTTCTTATTAGATCATAGGGATCTTATCAACGCTCGTAGGCGGGTGGCTTATCGCAATAACAAGTCTGATGGTTCCGCTAACCAACAAGTCAATGGGAAGTCATCCCGTCGCCAGTCTCTATGTGATATCACAAATGTTCTCGAAGATAGGGAGATAAATAAACCCACACGAGATTATCATGGTTGGTAAATTGATCCACGTCCCGTATGCACTGTGTTTGCACGAATGTAGTCACTTATTACGCAATTTAAATAAGTACTGACCAATCTTGTTGAATCATATAATTCAGCTAGCTCGGACTATACATCAGTCTCGCCTAATGACGTAACATACCCTCATGAAGCTACGGTCACATCGGGTGTCCTTTGTGTGGGAGATAAAGAAGGTAATATTATCTCACCATCCACATGACCGTTAGATGTCAAGTTGTGTTTTCTCATTTGGCTTTAGAGATAATGACATGAATGTCATGATTATCTGACGTTAATGACACCAAGGAAAATACGATTGACAGAATATTTTTCCAAAGTAGACCAAAGAAACGCCTTGGAAAGGGCTTCCTGTCGGCGGAAAAAACAACCTAATGTCCAAGATGAAAATGCACATGCCCTTCATTCATCAGGCAAGCTTAAATTGTTTTATTGTTTTAACCATGATAGTCGGCACCGTCAAAACCATTAAGCTGACATATGTTTGGACAACTTTGGTTCAACAGACAACCCAACTAGCTCTAACTATACAGCATTCTCGCATGATGCGTCAACATTTCCTGCTACAAGTACGGTCACATCTGGTCTCATTAATGAAAATGAAATACAAGGTAATCATATTTTGCCTACTCATTCAACAATGGCTGGCATGTTTCTGTTATATTCTCTAATTTTAGGGTTTGCCCTGAATGACACCAGATGCAAATGTAATCATGTATGACACCCAAGAAACAGAGCATAGAGAGACCATAGAAACGCCCTGAGGAGGGCTTCTTATTGGCGGAAGAAACAATATATTGTTCAAGTTGAACATGCACAGACCCTTCATTTATCAGGTAAGCTTATAATGATTTAACCATTATGGTCAGAACCGTCTTAATAATTAACCATTAATTTGTGTGGACAACTTTGGTTCACCAGGCAACCCCACTAGCTCTAACTATACATCATTCTCGCGTGATGCGCGGACATTTCCTGATACAACTACGGTCTCATGTGGGATCGTTAATGACAACGAGCTACAAGGTAATCAAATTTTGCCTACTCATTCAACAATGGCTGGCATGTTTCTGTTATATTCTCTAATTTTAGGGTTTGCCCTGAATGACACCAGATGCAAATGTAATCGTGTATGACACCCAAGAAACAAAGCATAAAACGGAAGAAGAACGCAAGAGAGACCATAGAAACGCGCTGAGGAGGGCTTCCTATCGGCGGAAGAAACAATATAATGTTCAAGTTGAACATGCACAGACCCTTCATTTATCAGGTAAGCTTATAATGATTTAACCATTATGGTCAGAACCGTCTTAATAATTAAGCATTAATATGTGTGGACAACTTTGGTTCACCAGGCAACCCCACTAGCTCTAACTATACATCATTCTCGCGTGATGCGCGGACATTTCCTGATACAACTACGGTCTCATCTGGGATCGATAATGACAACGAGCTACAAGGTAATCAAATTTTTTCCTACTAAAACAGCAATTGCTTGCATCTTAGTGGTATGATCTCTAATTTTCGGGAATGTGTGTAATGGATCCAGATGTGATTTTGAATGACACACAAGAAACAGAGGAAAAAACAGAAGAAGAACGCAAGAGAGACCATAGAAACGCCCTGCGGCGAGCTGCTTATTGGAGGAACAAGGATAAGCATATCAAAGATCAAAACAAACGTCCATCTGGTACTTCAGGTATACGCTTACGTTCAATATCCTTTTCGGAAGCCGGGCCCTACTATTCTAGATGGCACTCCTTCAGTGCCGATAAATCAAACTGTTCTAACTATGTTTTGAAAATATTATTGATCCAGACGACCTGAATAGCCTTAGCGTTACAAAATTAATGAAAGAGGGAGCAACATGTCCCCCTTCAACTTTACATGCGTCTGTCATTCAAGACACTATTCTAGCTAGGAGGCAAAGTGACAATGAGCGGAAACGTAATTCAACGAACGAGCAAAGGGAGGCGAAAAACGCAAGTAGCAGAGCATGCCATCAGAAGAAAAGTGACGAATTAACGGTGGAGGTTAGAGAAACAAAGAATGAAAAAATACGCGTGACTCGCGTGCAGCGCCGCAAAAGCATGTCGGTGATTGAGAAGGGGGAGTCAAGTGCACAGAGGAAGGCCAATTATGAAAGAAGGAAACAAACACCGTGCAAAGAATGCATCGCAATCCCCCTTACAAACCTTGCAAACTCAACCTCTGAATGGCCCACTTCCCCTAGCCGCGCATCACCCGTCTCTAGGGCCGGAAAAGATGATTCATCTGATGGCGATCCGGGGACGAACATGCCGAGATACTTTGCCGGTGCTGATGGTATGAAATTGCGATTGTCAGTTTCTTATGCTCATTCTCAGCATGTCGTTCTAACATGATCTTGTCTGTTGTCGCATTCTGTACGACGACAATGCAGAAGACATCGATGTATTCCAAAGCGGCACCATGGGCGATGAGCAGGAAGCACACGACTTGATTGATGAGGAGTACTACATGTTTTGCAACGAAGGTATTGCCAACTCTACACTATGACACTGTGGAGCTTTATTGTTGTGTCGTTTATTTTTTATTACTGTTTTGTACGTGATTTTTCAACAAATGCCCGCAGGATCCGATAACGACATATTGGATGATGACGAGGAAGCGAGCATGTCTAGCGCTAAACCTAGCGAGATTGATCCATTTGACACTGTCTACTCAAACATTCCAGACAACACTCACATCCTGAAAGTCGACGAAAATTGCAAACACTGCAAGGCCAGAAAGTTTGAGTCTGAGACTGACGGCTTCTGCTGTCGCAATGGCCAGATCGAGCTTAAGCAACCGGAACCAATCCCAGAGCTTATGAGGCTATGGTCCAGCATGGATGCAGATTCTAGACATTTTCGGGAGAACATACGTTCTTCAACGGGCATTTCGCCTTCACAACCCTTGGGGTCAGCCTTGATGAAAACTACACTAACATGAAGTCTGGGGTGTACACATTCCGAGCACACGGCACCATCTACCACAATGTCCATTCGTTCGGGCCTAGCTCCCGTCCAGAACATCTGCAGTTGTACTTCTATGACGACGACCCTAACCTAAATCATCGTAAGGCGGCCACCAAGCAATTAGACCAGGATGTCGTGAAGAGGTTAGTAGACATACTCAAAGAAAACCCATACTCCCAGCAATTTAGGAGTTTGGGTGCACACAAGGACAACCTCGATGATTATAGGATAGACCTAAACACCGATAAGAGGCTTGACCAAAGAAGATATAATAAACCGGTGTCATCTGAAGTCGCTGCAATTTGGGTTGAGGGCACTGACCTAGCAAAAAGGTTTGACCGCAGGATAACACTTTGTGGTAACAACAACGAAAGGCATAGTATACGTGTGACCTCAGGGGCATATGACCCGTTGTCTTATCCATTATTCTATCCAATGGGGGAGCTAGGTTGGCATCCGAAGCTACCCAAACGTAATGTTTCTTGGGAGGTTGTACTAAATCCTCGTTTGTGTCATGATGACGAAGATGATGCAGGTATGTTGTTTGTGTCCCACTTTGTTACAAATAATTTCTTGTTTTTAAAAATAATGCTCACGCGATGGTACTCAAACATGTGCAGAGGGGAATAGCAGGTTATGCGTCTCCGTTAGAGACTACTACTGTTACATGCTGCAAACACGGCCTGCGATCTTCAATCCAATACTTTGTGGAGCACGCCTACTGCAGCAATGGGCGGTTGACATGTACATCAAGATTGAGAGCTGTCGGTTGAGGTGGTACAGGAAGAACCAGACGCAGATCCGTGCCGATTTGTATAAAGGAGTTGTTGATGCGATCACATCGGGTGAGACGCGAGCAAGCGCTGTTGGGGTAAGAATAGTGCTCCCTGGAACTTACCCTGGTGGCGACCGCGACATGAAGAAGAGACATATGGATGCCATGGCAATTGTCCATACATACGGGAAGCCTGACATCTTCTTGACCATGACTTGCAACCCTAAATGGGAAGAGATAACAAATGAGTTGCTTCCTGGACAGACGGCGCAAGACCGACCTGATATTGTGGCTCGCGTGTTCTATGGCAAACTAGAGGCTATGAAAGATATGTTGCTCAAGAAGATGGTCCTGGGTGTTGTTGTTGCTTATGTTTACGTAGTCGAGTTCCAGAAGAGAGGCCTCCCCCACGCACATTTTTTGTTGATCATGGATTCAACGTATAAGCTTCTTGTCCCAGAGCAGTATGACCGACTCATTTCCGCAGAGCTCCCAGACAAGCAGAAGTATCCGGAATTGTATGCAATGGTGGTAAAACATATGATGCACGGACCATGCGGTGCTCTCAACCCGAAGAATGTTTGCATGCAAGATAATGAATGCAAGTGCAGATACCCGCGGCCGTTCAATGAGAACACGATACAAGGCAAGGACTCATACCCAGTTTATCGGCGTAGAGACGATGGTAGACGCGCTAAGGTTCGAGGGAAAATGTTGGACAACCGATGGGTTGTGCCATATAACCCTTACCTTCTGCGGATGTTTAATTGCCACATCAACGTCGAGGTCTGCTCTAGCATAAAGGCTGTAAAATACATTTATAAGTACATTTATAAGGGCCATGATAAGGCTTCTTTCAGCATCGACCAGCCAGACGCTGATGGTAACATTGATGAGATCAAGAGATACGTTGACGCAAGATGGGTCACCCCTCCGGAGGCTATGTGGAGGATATTTGGCTTCCCACTGTGTGCCAATTACCCGCCTGTCTTGCAGTTGCCTCTTCATCTCCCGAATATGCACAGGGTTGCATTCAATGCACAGGCTGACTTGAAGAATGTTGTATCCTCCGAGAATGCTTCAAAATCCATGTTAACGGAGTATTTCAAGGCAAACGAACTACACCCTTGGGCAAGGCATATATTGTACAAGGATTTCCCCAGAAGCTTCACGTGGGAGAAGAAAAAGAAGTTCTGGAAGAGGCGGGTGGAGCGTTTTCAAATAGGTCGTATCGTGTCTGCCAATCCTGCCGAGGGGGAGCGATACTACCTTCGTGTGTTGTTGAACCATGTTCCGGGGAAAACATCATTTGAGGACTTGCTCACCGTCGACGGCGTGGTATGTGGGAGCTTTAGAGAGTCCGGTGAAAGGTTGGGACTCATCGAAGCAGACAACACGCTCGACGACTGTCTTACTGAGGCGGAGCAGTGGGCTATGCCATGTTCTCTTAGGAGGCTCTTTGCAACAATCTTGGTGCACTGCGAGCCAGGCGACGTGCGCGGGTTATGGGATAGACACCTCGAGCCTATGTCCGATGACTACCGTCGGACACGCACGTCCCCGAACGAGGTGGAGCAGATGGTGTTGCTTGACATTAGGGGTATGTTGCAGTCTATGGGTAAAGACATTATTGATTTTGCTCTTCCAACGATCGATGATGCATTTGACCCAACCGAGGGCGAGGCCAGAGAGATCATCGAGGAATCAACCATTGAGTTTGACGAAAGTGACACTAAATTGTCATCTTCCCTGAATTTTGAGCAAAGGGCTGCATACGACGAGATACTAGCAGCTGTTGAACGCGGTGATGGGGGTATATTCTTTGTTGATGGCCCTGGAGGTACGGGGAAGACCTTCCTTTACAGGGCGATGCTCGCCAAGGTGAGGCGCGAGGGCAAGATTGCTATCGCTACCGCGACGTCGGCCGTCGCTGCTTCTATCATGCCTGGCGGCAGGACTGCCACTCGAGATTCAAAATCCCACTGAGTTGTGATGATGGAGCCTCGTGCAGCTTCACCAAGCAGAGTGGGACCGCCAAGCTGCTAAGGATGGCCTCATTGATACTATGGGATGAGGCCAGCATGACTAAGCGACAAGCGGTTGAGGCATTAGACAATAGCATGCGCGACATCATGGGAATACGCGACCGACCCTTTGGAGGAAAGACTGTTGTTTTTGGCGGGGACTTTAGGCAGGTGCTTCCGGTCGTCAGAAGGGGGCACGGGGCCAGATAATTGATGCAAGCCTCCGAAGTTCTCATCTATGGAAGAGTATGCGGCAGCTTCAGCTCATCACCAACATGAGGGCTCATAATGACAAGTGGTTTGCAGATTACTTGCTCAGGGTCGGTAATGGCACAGAGGAAGCCGACGATCAAGGCAACATACTACTCCCTGATGATATCTGTCTGCCATCTACAGGCGAGGTTGACGACCTGGAGAAGCTGATTGACCACGTGTTTCCGAGTCTAGATGACAACATGGCAGATTCGAGTTACATGACATCTCGCGCAATCCTTTCCACGCCAAATGACAACGTCGACAAGATAAACATCCGCATGATAGAGCGTTTCCACGGAGATGAAGTAATCTACCATAGCTTTGACAGTGCGGAGGATGACCCATATGGCTACTACGCTCCTGAGTTTCTGAACGGATTGACTCCCAATGGTCTTCCTCCGCATGCACTCAAACTAAAGCTGAATTGCCCGGTGATACTTCTAAGAAACATTGATCCAGCTAATGGGCTGTGTAACGGGACTAGGCTTGTTGTTAGAGGTTTTGAGAGGAACACCATTGATGCAGAAATCGTGATTGGACAACACGCTGGTAGGAGGGTCTTCCTTCCTCGAATACCTCTGTGCCCATCTGACAACGACATGTTTCCATTCAAGTTTAAGAGGAAGCAATTTCCTATTAGGCTTAGTTTTGCTATGACGATTAACAAGGCTCAAGGGCAGACCATCCCAATTGTTGGTGTGTATCTACCTAATCCGGTGTTCTCTCATGGTCAACTCTATGTTGCTTTGTCTCGAGCCACCGCGAAGAGAAACATAAAAATACTCATTCAGAAGGAGAAGCCAAAGGAGAAGTCCAACAAGCAACATAACAATCCGAAGAAGCGTAAAAGACCGACCGTGTCCTTGCTGACCTCAATGAAGAACATCGTCTACAAGGAAGTACTTACAGGCTGAAGTATGGTCTTAATAGACCTGCTGGATTTATAGATGCAATTTACTCTTCCGATGGTCAAGAATTGCTGTAATCTGTTCTATGACATATCTTTTCATTTGGTATCTTGGTTGTTGGAGCTATACACCAATCAGTTCAAGTAATAACTGCATTTCAATAAATTTATACTGTGTTATGTGTAATCTGACAATGTACATGTCACACAGCGTACTGTGTTATGTGTAATATGAGAATCAGAAATAATGATTGGCTTCATGTAGACCTGGATCATGTTAAATTTATTTTGTAAATTTTGATTACAACATGGAGCATGTACGTCTTGTCACCATTTTAGCATGAAGGTTACATTTGATACATTGAATTTCAGTGCGTGTATTGGGTTACATATGTTATGTATGCTCGAGATGATTAAAGCATAAATGCTCATGAAAAGGGTGGAATCATACATGTATCTGAAGTTGTTTTACTGACTTGAGCTTTATGAGTGTATGAGTGTGTAATGTTTGATTTGTTCCAACCAGTTTTAATTGCTGTACAGTTTTCGTGAACATATATAGCTAACATGGCTTGCTGTTATTATATATAGTAATGTATTTTTAGTTCTTTTACTGTCTTGAGCTGTATGAGTGTCTAAAATTTGAGGTGTATGCCCGAACACAATTATATGAATGATCAATGGGTTCTATCAATGGGTTCTATGAAAACTTAAGTAATTACGTTGCTGAGACACCTACAGCAGTACAGCTAGGAAGCAATATTGAAGGAAGTGCTCACGGTTCTATCAAAATATTTAGTGCGTGTTGTCTATGCTTCAAAATAATGTACTCCAATGTCTAAAAACTGTGGTTTTTTTAAAAAGTTTACTGCCAAACACAGCAATTACTAAAGGCTGACTAAGTAAACGTTTTAAATTAAATTTCTCGACATGAAGCCGTGATTGGCATAAAGTTGACACATGACTTATGTTTATGCTTCATTTTAGTTCATTTGAAGTTTTAGTTATTCATTAAAAAAACTCTGCATTGCATAATAACTCAATGCTTTGTTCAGCACAACTTATTTGCAAAAGCACAAAGCATGAGACATAATATTGCGCGCAATCAAGGCAATAAATACTTTGTTACACACATAATGAAATTATAGTTATCTTATTCAAGCATGAGACGTAACATTGGTGCATTAATGGAAATAGATATATTACGTGACTACCCTTACTGTAACAGGGTATCTCCTTCGTTATACTGAGATCCCACATTTATTGTGTTACTAAAAGTAAGTAAACAGTAATTATTTTGATACTCTCCTCGATTGCAATCAGATCCTGGTTTGTTTTATTACTATAAATAATAAATTGTGTTCATTAAGATGGCAAAGATGATCAATCTTTATTTGGTTACCAAAGGATGATCAAACTTTCTATTGTACACCTAGAGCTCCAAAACTAAATTTTGAAAGTTAATGCTTTTCCCGCCTCCCACTATGGTAATATATAAATGCCACGCATCACCATACATTAGCCTCCATATATCTACACAGGTTCAGCAATATCCTCTACATCCTCTACGACTATGGTGATCTCTTACAACTTGACAAGAACTAGGAGGGTGATTGCAAATCCGCCGGCTCCCAACATCCCTCGTGTAGAAATCCCTTCGATGAACAGGCAAGATATATCATCATGTACGTTGACTTGTCATCGCGCTCGTTTATTTACCTCATATATACATTATATGCTATGCAGGAATTTGACTTTCCAGAACGTTGACATGGAACATATATATCATAATTGTTGGATAATTCGTGCTAAGGTTTTGTGGAAGGCCCAGATCAGGGTTAATGCTATGGGAAACCAATACCTTCGTTGTATACTACTCGATCAGCACGTAAGTCATTACTCATCACCACATATAGCACTTTTTTTGGTATGCAGATGTGTTAAAGAGTTTCTCCACCTGATGTTTTATTTGTTTATATAATATTATTAGGGAACAAAGATGGAAGCAATTGCCTACAGCAACCAAGCATATCGTTTCAACGACATGCTGCATACCGGGATGACTTATGACTTCACTTCCGTCGGGTTCAACCCCACGGATATGCTAGATGGACATTTTTGGTATATATGCATGGATTATGTCATCGCACTACATTCTAGGACCGAGGTTAGCATGTCGGCCCACAGGATATCACCGTCAATTTGTCCACCGTGCTTCCCACAATTCGGGGCCATATTGTCGCTACGTGACAAAACCATCACTGGTGCAACACCTTCAGCTTTGCTATTGCACATTAGTCCATACATAGCATTGTCTCATTATGATTACATTTTTTTAGATGTTGTTGCTATTCTTTTCTATGCTGGTAAGATACAACATCAGTGGGATTCAGTATATAGACGGCATGTCCCTTTCGTTGAGATTGCCCTAATGAATTTCCGGTAAGCTCCATTCAGTATATGAGATTTTCATATGGATATTTTAATTTTATTATTATTTCCTACGCCTAACATTTGTTTTTGTAAGTAGACGGGAGATAATTTTTCTACGCCTAAGTCAACAGCATGTTGGTCGTCACTTGTACCATTTGCAACGCACAGAAAATCTGTTCGAGAAGATTGTTGTTACTTACGTACAGTTAAATTGGAGGGATCAATGCCTGCAAACTATGAGGGAGAGCACATTCTTCTTCTCTCCTGACATTAATGATGATGATCATTATCTACATGGTAGGGTTTATAAAGTATTCTTAATTTTTTGTCATTGTGCTTTCTTATGTAACTATGTAAAAAAGCTGTAATTTTTTCTAACACTTTTTTTTGTCAAAGATATCCACGAAGTCAGCCTCATGACTTATGACGAAACACTTTCTTACGTCAATGACCGCATTCAAGCCAGGAAGAATGGACGCTAGAGTAACTTGTGTATCAACATGGTGCATGCAACATGTCGTTGCCAAATGACGTTATATCTCTTTTTGGTTTAATGGTGCATTATAATCAATAAAATAGTATGATCAAGTGTCAGCATATTTGCTTGTCAAGTTATAGTGAAGCCCTTTTGGCATTATGCTTCAATGTATGATACACGTAGTCCTACTCAAATATTTGGTTTTGTACAATGGTGAATTGCTTCTTTTCGCTGGGACTGACAAAAAAATCCAATCGGAAGATATTATTCACTTAAAAAAATCTGAGAATGATCTGATGCGTCCCTAAGATCTGGTACATCCACATTTTTCCCTAATTAGAAACGTTTGGCATAAATTAAATGGATTTCGATTTTTGGAAGGCAATATTAAGTCTCCATAAATATGGCACACATATATATTGTGTTTTTGGAAGGCAACATTTGATAACTTTATTGTGTTTTTGATTTATTAAGGTTTCGTGCACTACCATATTGTTGTATTATGGATTGATTTTGGTTACGGCTCATGATGCAATATGATATAAATTTTCCACGGTACCGTCCTTATAATATTCAAAAAAGGTGGAAAGCTTGATTTATTTAATGGAAAGCTTGGTTAATGGAAAGCTTGATTCCCGTCACAAAAAAACGTGGGGGAAAGATTTATTAGAGGAAAGGCACCGCCCCCCACAGTTGAAATCAGGGGGTGGCAGATTTGGTAGGGAAATAAATCAGGGCCCCACCATTTAAATCAGGGGGGCGCAGATTTATTTAGAGGGGGACAGATGTATTATAGGTAAAACACTGGGCCCCACAACACACGCAACCAACAACGCTTTCCGGGTGGGCATTGAGCGTTGCACCCCCTCACGACAAAGTAAACCCGATTTCTTTCTTTTTTCGTTTGGGAAAGTTATGGGGAAAGGGAGACATATATTAGGAAACATTTAATATTTCACTGATTTATTTTCATAGTGTAATGAAAATAAATCAAAACAAACATCGTGCCTTAATTGTTGATAGTATATTTATATGGAAACATGCAAATAAGGAACGATAGGGTGCACCTTCCTAACTGTTGTCGCACAATTCCCTACGGCCTCATCTCTACTCAATAAAATCCTACGGGCTCCTTCCTCTCTCGCTTTACCAGTTGTACGACTGACTTTTTGCCCCGTTAATGGAAGCAATGGCGAATTTTGGGGGAGTGCGACACGCAGTCGACTACGTGTACGATTTCATAGCACTTTCCTCAGACGAAGAACTACTAGAGTAAGTTCTCACGGCCCGATAGATCTAATATTTTTTTGCACTTCATCGTCTAAGTCCACTGCCATGTACATGTATACTTAGCATTTAGAAGATATACCCCCGTAAAAACTCTTTCTTCCCTGTACATATATACTTTACGTTTAGAAGATATACACTGGTCAGGATCGCGTGGTCTTTGTTTAAGTTCAGACGTCTGTTACAAAGCCTGATTGTGTAGTTATTTTTCTTAAACCAGTATATAAATACATATTCAATGGTTGTTACCAGATATTATATTGTACTGGTAAATTGTTTTTAAAACCAGTGTTTTGCGGCGTCTAACATAAATAGCTGATAAGGACTTGTTTTTCATAAAACATGGGTTACTTTCCTGTCTATTCAAACGAAATACGTAAGAAACTGTGGTCCAAAACTATGGGGTCTAACACCTTCTACAACAATGTTGAACAAGCTATAAAGTACTATGCTGCCCCATCCATCCAAAATCTACAACATTTTTAATGCAGGTCCATGTACTACTACGAAAACACTGCAATCTGTTAATTTATTGCCCGTACATAATATATAAATACTTAACTTGGTAGATATTACAATCTCTTTTAGGTCATTTGATGTGAGATATACTATTGTTTAATTATTCATATCTTATAGACAGCAACACAGTTTTATCGTTTGAGTTTACGATTACTTGAAGTCATATAATTGTTATGAACCTTGATCTTCCTTTTTTACAGCACAATCTGGATTAGGAGCTCGCGCCCATTCCCTATCGAGATTAGCCTACGGATCATCCGAGAGACCATCCTAGGAGATGGACTTGTCCATCCGTTATGCTTCAATCTAGCTGTGCGTAAGATTACTACCGACGCAGCAGAGAGGAGCGCAGGCACCAGCTCTGTTGGAAAGACACATTTTTTCAATTTGGGATTCCATGTGCAAGCACGGGCGCTAAGGCAGACTTGGTTAAGCCAAGAACATCGCACCAGTGCACTGATTAACAATGTCGTGCTTGAGCCTTTTCCAAGATACGACGTGTTTCACACCCCTACAATTGTAAGTAATCTCATTCTTATAAATTAGTTGGTTACTTTGTTTGCCATTTACCTTTGTCTACCAAATGCAGTATCTTCTACCACTGTCACTCGTGGATTCGTCGTACGGTCTTTTAGCAGTGAACATGGAAATGGAGAGGACTATCGTTATTGATTATTCAAACCAGACTGTATTTCATTTTGAGGAGGACCCCCATGGCACTGAACTTCAGAGGGAAGCCCTTTCAGTGAAGCAAGAATTGAGCTTTGTCTTGCAACAGGAGGCCCCTGATAGGAACAGCCAACTTGTGGAATGGCCTGAACAACAGAACATTCATGTTTCACCTCGACGGTACTATTCTAAATTTGGCTTGCATATTAGTGCGTGCTCCAATATAGCTATTACAATATGTTTGCTTTTGTGACAGCATGGACTCCGGATTCAAAGTTTTACAGGAGATGGCCCATTTGTATGAAACCATCGGGAATGACATGGTTCATAACATGCCTAGGACTGACGTAAGTGATTTTGTAATGAGGTTACAGCTTGCATATATTTGCTAAATATATCTTCTGACTTTGTTTATGCATAATTTGAAGGATCCACAAAGTCTCAGGAAGCGACTAATGGTCCAAATGCTGATGGTCAGGGAGAATGAAGCAAAGGATAACATTCCAGAGCAAGTTAGAGCAGCGTTGAGATTTATTGGTGGCTAAGGAGGACTGCTGCATCGATAAATACCTAAAAATAAAGTGATGTTTAGTTGCTTGCTAGGAATTAATCTGTTTGAATGCCCGTGCTGATCAGATGATCAGATGACATTTTCTCTTATATTTTTAAAGTTTAAAGAGTGGTTGCTGTTGATATCCACTAGCTATGTTGGTTCTATATATTTTGGCTTCTATGTATATTTTGTACTATAACACCCGTGCGGTCAGGAGCAGGTTTGTTGCTCCAGGTGAACCGGAGGCATTTTGTAATGGACCATGGCTGGTTCAGCCGGCAAGTGAGGTTTTCAGTCATGCCTCACATCATATACTAACTCGTATCATGTAACTCCATCCATACACGCACTGCTATACGATACGAGGTTTACTTTGACGGCAATCGTCACATGCCAGCTATGGAATAGCCAAATTAAAAACATGTGGATATAAGGCACGTACCTTCAATTGCCTTTGATCTTCAAGTTCGCACATGATCCACATTTATCTGTCATGCTCATGATGTTTCTGATAACGAGCTGATTATATTGTCTGTGTTCCTGAATAGAGTAACCAAAATAAGTCCCCGCCAAAGTGTTTTCTTATTGACTACATAAAGTACTAGACGGTGCCAGCATTTTCCGACAAACAGTATACGTTACCAACATTTTCTGATTTGAGGGGGGGGGGGTTAGGAAGAAAAATACTATAAAGCTACTCTAATGGAGTCACATCTTGTTCAAATATAATATAATTGAAAAAAAATGTATACATTAATATGAGTTAGTAAATTAAATATTTCATTTGTCTGGGATAGAGAAATAAGATTGTATTAAATCTAGAGATACGATTTTCCTAATAAAGAGATAATGCTTGTACATACAGACGACCACGGGGAGTAGGAAAAGGAAGTTTCTTTTATTTCCTTTTCTGTTGTATTCACAAAATAAGTGGGCTGAAATAATGGAATTGGGAATATATTATCTGATACTGGGATAAAGAATAGATACAATAATTTAATTCTTTAGTAAGTTCTGATTTTTTACATCTTTTCTAATTTATTAACAGGTGTGCATTTGATGGAAAAAGGAAATATAACTGCACCATCAACAATGGTATATATGGTAGAAAACAATGGTATATATGGTACAACTATATTCACCCATGATCTTCTACCCAGTTATTCTCCGCATGGCCTACCTATAGATGTTAACCTCCTCTGCCATCCCTCCTCCCCCTCCTTGCTCTTCCTTCGGCCATCACAACAGCATACCTGGAGGAAAATCACAACAGCATCAAGAAGGCGAGTTCCTCTAGGTACGAACAATTCTGGATCTTTATCTTCTCTAAAAGTGTAATAGTTGTTATATTAGGATCATGTTTGGTTGAGGTATACAATCAAAAGTATGTTTTATCTTGCATTTTCTGTATGTTCACCTACAAAATTATGCATGCAATTATGAACACATGATTTTCTAAAGCACATTTTATAGCAATAAAAGCATGCATGCAATTGTGAATATGTCAGAAAACAAACAAATAAACAAACACTTCTGAAAAACTTAATATCATGACAGTCATAATATTAAGTCCTTCTATGTAATAAAAACTGCATAAGGTGAAAATGCTTCGATGGAATACTCTAAAATTATTCAGAATGGGCCCCTCATCCAACTTCCACCACTAGATATAATTAATACATTAAATTTTTCCTTAATAGTAGTTTAAAAAAAAGCATACCATCAAATTTCTGGATCTTTCTCTTTTGTAAAATAATTAGATTAGGATCATGTTTGGTCAGGCATACCATCAAATTTCAAATGAAGAACACCAGTGGAGATAGTGCCAGCTTATAAAAAGCTCAGAGCCAATACAATTGATTGTAGATCTAATCAAGCAGTCCTATTAGGTGGGCTGCAACTGAATACAAACAGTTCTTTCAGATATTATAGGCTAACAGTCTATTCTGGGCATCGCAAGTGTGGCATACACCTAACTTTTTAAGTTATGACCATAGTTCACTGCCTAAATTTGCATAGCCAAGCAATATTTTTTAATGAAATCTCACAAATATATTTGAGCCAGAAGAACAAACTAATAACTTTTTAAGTGTTTCAACATGCCAGAAAACAAACAAATATAATCATCTTCTGAAGAAATGTCTGTGAACGGATGATTTCTTTATATGAAATCGGAGAGGCAAGCTCTATTTTTTCAACAAAAAATCTGAAGATATATATCGTCTAAGTCATAATATTATGTCATTTCATGTAATTAAAATTGCATGAGGACAGAATGCTTCGATGGAAAAGTCTAAAACTATTCACAATGGAAATGTAATACTCCAATACCAACTATGAGCAAATATATGAACGTGCTTATTTTGAGCAAGATAGAGCAAGTAATACGATGCACGTGCTTATTTTGAGCTGGCACTATTTGCAGATGCTACAAGCACTCCTAGGAAAGTGAAAACCGTGCACTGAGCTCACCGTTTGGCATGGCAATGGCTGTCAGTGGTGTAGGCCCCTTCTTTCCCTCAATTGGAGGAAATTTTTCTTGAAATGCTTTGCTTCTGCATCAGTCTGCACATTAAGAATCCAGTGAATTAGCGATTACGAAAGACGGGATAAATAACAATTAATCACTTGCTCTCTGCATAAGTTGTAAAAATAGGAAATAATTTTAGTAAGATTTTGAACTTATTCCCAAATTACAAATATATATAAAAAATGTACAGTGTCCCTAGCTTATTTATCTGTTCCATACAACATGTCAGAAAGTACAAAAGTATGCATGCAACTCTGAACACATGATTTACAGCAGCACATTTTATGGCAATAAAAGCAAGCATGCAATTCTGAACATGCCAGAAAATAAAAAAATAAACAAACACTTCTGAAAAAATATATCATGACAGTCATAATATTAAGTCCTTTCATGTAATAAAAACTGCATAATGAGAAAATGCTTCGATGGAATGGTCTCAAATTATTCACAATGGGCCCCTCATCCAACTTCCACCACAAGAAATAATTAACCCATTAAATTTGTCCTTAATAGTAGTTTACAAGTATGCTTGTTCTGCCTTATGTATGTGTGCAACACGTGAGATGCAAATAATTCCATCAAGTAATTATTTAGTCTAACCAGCATTGTGCTAAGCAATCGATCAATCAATTTATGCACTGGATCATATGCCAAGATATATACAAATATCCCTGGTAAACACTGGATCAACCCAATTTACTTTGTGTGAACTAATTATCCATAACTACCTTAATTGAAGTAGTAGTCACTTAGGTCAGAAACTAAAAACATGATCCAGTTCCCACAATAGTTCCATCTACAGATAAACAACCAAACATCCAGTGCCAACCACTGTGCTAAGAATATCAAACTGAGCACACCTCATAGCAGTTCATAACTGCAACCATTTAAACCGCATACAAAATTCAATAAACTTTACCATATCTATTGTAAACAATACAACAGTGCATCAACTCCATGTACTCCTAAAGTACCATCTCTTTGAAATTCAGTCCATGTACTAATTCAGAAAATTCCTAACTACTACTCCTGCTGCACGAATAATTGAGTGAGTAAAGAAAGCAGATAGACCTGCCACTGCTTGTTTCACATTGATGTTTTTCAGTTGATCGATGGATTTAGAGTTCTGTTGCCAGCACTCCTGTTTGTTGGCTTGCCTGAACAAATAAAACAAATTATGTATTTAAATAATAGGAGGGGAAATCAATCAAGCAAGCAGGGTAATAAAACAAATGATATATAGTGCTCGCTGCATGCCGTCACCTACTAACATGCACGGATGCATTAGAAACTGAACTTTGTGCACTGTCGGAAGGAATCACACTATCTATGCAATTGAGCAATCTGCCTCTTCAAGTTGAAACTGATTGTGAGGAGGCCATTTGTATGTTGACAAGTGAAAAGCAAGATAGATCAAGTTTTGTTTTCTTGGTCCAAGAGATTAAACAGAAGCTTTTAGAGAGGAAGTCATCTTACTCATGTATGACTGCAAAAAAAAACGTCGTTGGTGGGTTCATCTTACTCATGGTCCAAAATTGGTTTCAATCCAAACAAGTGCCACAACTCATGGGCGTGACCAATATATTGGTAAGGCTGGCTTTGGTCTATCCTATTATCATCGAGGTTTAGGTCTATCCTATTATCATCGAGGTTTACAAACTATCGGTTTTTAGATAGAACTACCCCTACTGCAAACAAAATTCAAAAATTAGCCGTGCATCTACTATAAAGAAGATCCAAAAGTTTGATATTCAGTGCAACATCTGGAAACAAAATTGCTCAAAGTTCTAGCAACTACTCCTACTGCAAAAACCCTAAAAAAGAGAGCTAAGGATGCAAACATGCTGCCACAGCTTAAGGATTCAGTTGCTTACCATCAGATAAGTGGGATCCGTGCAAGCTAGCGGTTGCTGAGAGGGAGTTGATGCCGAGGTCACCGGCGCGGGGCGTTCCTGTATCTTGGCCTGGTGCAGCATCATGCGGCGGGCACGGAGCGATGTCCTGTGGCCGTCTGGCTGGAGCGGTGGGGATGTGGACGGGTGGTCAGACGCGCCGTTGGTTGGGGTGGCTGTGTCCCCGCGTCGCGTCGGTCAGCGCACGCAGTGCCGAGTGCTTGTACATGTCATTCCTCCTTGCCGAGCGCGGCGGCGTCGGGAAGAAGTCGTCGTCCTCGCCGTGCATGTGAGGTTTGGTCACGGCGCCGCGGCGCAGAAAGAACAGGAAGGAGTTCAGTGACGCAAAGATTCAAAGAAGACGAGGAGTGGGCGGATCTGAGCAGCCCGCGTTGAATGGATTTGTGAGGCATGGGGAGTGGCGTACCGGAGCTGTGGCGTTGCAGATCGGGACGCGTCACTGCAGATCCACCTGCGACATTGCCGGAGAGGAGCGCCGCCACGGATCCGACCGGAACGGGACCGGATCGATCACCCGCATGTGCTCCAGGATCGGTCGCGCAGCACACAGCAGGCAGCCCCAAGGTCAGTGGATGCAGGAGACCGATGCGGTGGCAGGCGGGCATAAGAGTGAGGCTGCCTGCTCGTCGACGCGGGCGGCGATGCGGCGGGGGGAGGGGAAAGGGCGAGAGGGTTTGAGTGAGTGAGATGAGAGGAGAGGAGAGAGCGAGTGAGATGAGAGGATAAGGTAGGTAGAATGCGGCGGGGAGAGGGGAAAGGGCGAGGCCGCGTCGCTTCAGCGCTCCTGCCGCCCGAGAGGCCTGCGTGCCAGGTGGGCCGTCGTGGCGGGCCGCGCAACAGCCCCGTTTGGGCCGGCCCAGACATGTTTCGCTGCTGCCTCGCTGTTTCATTAGTTTTCTGTTTCTTTTCCTTTTTCTCTTTCTTTTCTTTTTTTTGTTTTTGTTTACATTTCTTTTCCTATAATTTTTTATTCTTTATTTATATTATTTCGTTTTTATTATAGTACAAAGTTCAATGCATGTTACAAAAGTGTTGAACGGTATATTAAGGAAATGTTCATGGCTTTTTACAAAAGTTCATCATCCATTACAAAACTGTGTTTTTTAAATTTGTTAAGTGTATATTACACAAATTTGAAATCTGTATTAAAAAATTGCTCAAGTTATATTACATAACTTATATCACTATGTATTTTTTGAGTTTTTTCAAAATAAGTTCGATCCTTGATAGGTCGCTCCGCAAGACTATCACTAGGTTTCTTTAAGACATGTTGTTAGTTTTTGGCCATTTTTCTACACTGCTGGAGTTCGTTACATCCAAATGGGCCGGCCCAGTCGCCCCCTGCCTTCAGCGAAGGCTCCCGTGTTTTGCTTAGCGCATGTTAACCTGGCCGGGCTGCGGTTATGCTTATTACATATACTAAGGATATCACAAAAAATAAAAATAAAAACACATATACTTGGTTAATGTTGGTTAGTTAGCATGTTTATTTTTGTTTGTCAAATTTCAATAGCATATATAATTAATTTAAAATCATTTAAGCAATTTCAGATGACTACTTACTTATATATGAACATTATAGTTTGTTGTTTACCCGAATTGTTGTATTAGTAAAATGATTTAAGCTGCATATTTTTCTAATATAATCAAAAGCATTTTTTATCACAGATAAAATAGTTGTGTTAGTTTCACATTATATGATGCAGCAAAAAATACTATTTATATTTCAGCATATATATAAAGTGATGGGTTCCGACATACGCACTGATGCAACGATGACAGACCGCACTGAAACACCACGAGAAGAGGTGCATATAGCTAACCTTACTCTGTATGTATATTATATATGATAATATGAAAGGTCTATTTATATTTTTGTTTTTTCAGAATATACGAGACATGGATATGGACTTTGGAGATGCACAGAAAGAATCCATTGAGGGTTCAGATGCAATGTCGCTGGAAGGGGCCGGAAATTCACAACATAATAACGTCGAAGAGGTTATATCTCATAACAAACCAAAAAAGGATGCTAATTTACATGTTATTCCACAAGGTAATTTTTAATATTATTATCAATATTATTTTTGTGATATTGCCTTTTGTATTTAACTTATTTTCCTCATTTTGTTTACTAAGTTGGTTCACTTTTTTATGAATTTGACAGACTATGTTTGTACCCCTAGAGATATTACAGTCATCGAATCAATCAAGTCTGCCCCCAAGAATACCCAGTTCGTGGACATTGGAGATGCCTTGTTAGCAACCGACGATTTGAGATGCCTTATAAAAAATGATATGTTCTTACATGACGGTGTAAGACCAATTGCACAAACTTTGTAATTAATAATATAAACAATATATAATATCATAAAATATAAATATAATCTAAATGTTGTTTACAGGTGATAAATGCTTACATATATTGCATGCTTGCTCACAAGCATCTACAAGATAGGGCGAGTGAAAGGGTACACATTATTAGCACGTTTGTATTTGGCCAGATAAAAGAAGACGGGGAAAGAGACATAGACCCATCAAAATATCACCGCATCGTGCATCATGTCAATACTTATCTACAGCAAGATATGGTTAGTTTTTTTGTCTCGTTATCCATGCATATAATTATGGATTGTTTTTATTTAATTCATAATTATAAAGATTTATTAATATTTATATCTAATTGCGATCGTGACTTGTATGATATTTACACCAGTTATTCATTCCGATTAACATGCCGGGCTACCATTGGTATCTAGCAGTCGCCAATGCCAAAAAACGTGAGATTCAAGTATTGGACTCACTTGGTTCTCGTGTCAAACGCAATGACCTTGCTACTACGGTAACTATATTTTTTTACTCATCTTAACATATGTTTTGTTTGCCTTGTTCCCTAATATTTCTCATATATAAAATAGTTACTAGGACTCGAGAAGCGTATAAAACTTGTAGAGCACAGTCTGGAGTTTATCAGAGGTCATAAGTGGCCCGATCTGAATGTTACAAAATGGACGATTGTAGAGCAATTTCATGAGGCAATGCAAACCGATGGGTAAGCACTTGTTACAATGGTTTGTTTATTTGATTTATCTGTGTGGTATTGTAAAGGATTATTTTATAATATTATAGCGTATCATGTGGACTGTTTATGCTAAATTATATGGAATACTGGACATCACATGGACTGTCAGACACGTTCACCCAGGTATTCCATTTTTATACATTATCTCGTTAATTTATCTCAAAATATTATATAAATTGATTATATATATATTTTGTAGGAGGATATGAAACATTTTCGAAAAAAATTAGCTGTCATTTTGCTCGATTCAGAGCTGAATAAGCTAAAAGGAGATCCCATATACCATCAACCTGACGATGAAGAAACTTTAGCTAATTCTGATATCGAGATCCTGGAGAATCCATCTGACGTAGTCAAAGACAAACGTCCTGCCCCAATCACTACAATACCCACGGACCAACGTGAATTACTTGCCGGCCTCTGCAACTACATCATGTCTATCGATGATGCCGGGTGTTTGGAGTAAGTATCATGTATCAATATTTAATGTGCGGATTTATAATAGTATTCTTCTTATCATCCAATTTATAGGAAGGTATGGGTCCGGAGCTCGACACCCGATCCAATGGGCTTAAGTCTTAAGAAACTTCAGTGCATACTTAATATGGAGCAGACCATGGACAATGACTGCTTCAACACAGCCGTGCGTATGCTGGCATGTGACGAGGGAGTATTGTTCACAGACCCTCCTGTGCACTACATGGATCTACGATTTTGTGTAAATCATCTTAACTCTTAATTCTATGTGTCATTACTATCAACATGTTGAAAAAATATTTGTTTTTTTACTTAGTTCATGATGCTAGAGTCAACACGAGGTCAGAAGTTTTGCGAGAAGGAAACTATCCAGAGGTTGGCAACATTATTTGATAGCTGGCCTGAGATGGACAACGACATCTCATCGTGCAACAAGGTAAGTAAAGTATTTTGTCCATTGTTATCATGGTTTATTGTTGTTTCTAATACCTCCACTTGTAGATTTATCTTCCCTATGCATCCATCGGCCGATACATCTTGTACGTCATTGACAAAGAGGCACGTCGTCTATATATTATGGATCCTATTCAAACATCACAATCGTTAGAGGAGAAAAAATTGAGGCATGCACTGAAATTAAAAAGTTTTGCAAGGGATTTCAAAGAAGCACTCGAAATAAAGCTGCCTGGTTGGAATTATGATATATCTAAATGGCAACGTTTATTTCCGTCCGGTGTTCCAACGAGTATAGATGGGTAATGAATTCATAACAAAAACATTTACTTTTGTTATTACTATATTCTTTACATTGTTAATTTAAAGTTTTACAGGAATTTGTCTGGCTATTTTGTTTTTCATTTTATGCTCTGGTGGAACGGTGAAGATTTGGTCAAGCCGATTTGCGCGGTGAGTATTGTCCGTTACATGTTTTAAGACCTTCAGCGTGAAATTTTCATACTAACTACATGTATGCATTTATGCAGGATGGGTATGAATTGAGGAATCAGTTTTTGTTATACTTGCTAAAACATCGTGGGAATGAAGCTAAAGGAAACTTACCGGATATTGTGAAAGAATTTCTTAAGCGCATCATCTAGATATGAATAGTTTTGTAATAGATGTTTAGTTGGAACATCGCTCAGTTTTTGTATGGACATGTCGTTAATTTTTCTTATATTATCAATTTACATTGCAAAAATGAACTTCAGTTATTAAATAATTATGTTTCTGTTATATTGTTTGTACGTGTGGAATTTAACATGTAACTCCTGCAAACTTTTTCAAGAGTCCATGGCAACGCACGGGCATTCTACTAGTAGAGATTAGGAGTAGAGATTGGCAGACCAGAAAGCCTACTAAGTCCTAGTTCTTACGTACGGAGTACTATGTAATATTTGTACCATGATCAATGATTGTGGTTTGTGTTTAACGATTATAAGTGTGTGAATGTAGCATGGATTTAGCCTTTTCTTCTTGAATATAGGTCTCAGGAAATTTAAATCTTCAAGTTGAGCATTTCACCTTTTTACCAAGCATAGCTGACAGCATACGAGAAGCATCCTTAGTCATCAGTCATGCAGGTGATCATCAAATCTGAATAATAGATTTATTTTCTTGAGAGAACTATAATGGAACAATACTTGAAGCAGAATTTTTTATGGTGAATCCTTTGGCCTATGTATATTGGTTGTTGTAACCATATTGCCCTAACCAAACCTCTTCCTCACTGATATTGTCATAATACTTAAACCTGTAGAAATTTATGTTACAGATTTTGATTCTCCTGTCCTTGTTTATGGATTTGTAGTTTCAACTTCAAATAACTTTTTTGGCAAGAAGGAAACAATTACTACAGACTTTAGCATTTCGAAATATGTCCATTACTAGGTGGTCAGTTCCTGTGAATTTCGTAGAAGGTGGACAAAGGTACCTGCTGAATTGGCTTTAGTGATTACTAATCATGAAATCAGGACTTGTAGTTGCACCTTTATGTAGCCCGTTGGACTTTTTTGTTGGAGAACTTGCTATATTTTAGAGTAATAGGGTTATGAAAAATAATATTGCTGTCGGTGTTACATTTGGCGACATCAATGGTTGGAAAAGGCATTCCAAGCTATTGTTTGTTTAATAACTTATTATTGCTGACAGGTTCTGGCAGCATATTTGAGACGCTGCGACTGGGCAAGCCTCTTATCGTCGTTGTGAATGAAGATCTGATGGACAATCACCAAAGCGAGCTAGCAGAGGAACTGGCCGAGCAGAATCACCTTTTGTGTGCCCATCCACAGACGCTGCGAGAGACCGTCGAGGCGATGGATCTGCATGCGCTCCAGCCTTACATTCCAGGAGAGGCGAGGCCAGTTGTGGCACTGATCAACGAATTTCTTGGTTTTCCTGTCGATTGATAGTGAGGCCAGTTGTGGCACTGATCAACGAATTTCCTGGTTTTCCCGTCGATTGATAGTACGTGTTTTCTCTTCATGTAGATGTAGTTTAACAAAATACTGAAATGAAGTTAATACAGATTAAAAGTGCAGAGTTTAGATGCTTCAGCCTGTTTGGAACTGAAGACACTTATTGATGAAAAAGCTTGCTAGGCTTTTATTGATTAGCTAAAATGTTCGCAGGAGTTACAACTGGGTCATGAGGAGTACCCAGCCATAGATGCCTGTCCAACAGAAGAGAAACACCATACCTAGCTAGCCTGTGAGCTTCATGGTTAGCAGCTCGAGGTTCGAAAGAAAAATTACAAGAAGCAAAAGCTAGAGAAGTATCTTTTTGAAAAGGAGAAAGAGAAGTATCTAAAATCTCTTTAATGATTGTGCCGTAATCCCCTCCAGCTCTTTGATGTATATTGATGTACCACCTGTTTGCAATCCGAAGCAACTTGAAGGTGTACCATTCCAAGATCTTATGCCAAAGAAAGACCCTGTCAGGCTCTGAACCTGCATCTTCAGTTAACACAGCTGCATATTCAGTTAAGTGTAGCAACGCAGGCAAAGTACCGCTTCAGTCCAATCGGACGGTTCACAGTGGCTCCGACGTTACGACTCGTTACCACCGTTGGATGCATTTACCTCATTACTGTATTTCCTCTTTTACCTTTCACTGCTAGTGACAGAGCTCAGCCTATGTAACAGCCGGGTTGTGGCTGACGACTCACCATTGAGAATTCCCCAATTGCCAAGTATGGGCTAGAACCCTACACACTACAGACTATGTTATTGCTATAATACATCTCAGATCCCGAACGATTGCTTGATTTACTCCATATACTTGTCCATATAGAGTGGTAGATGAATCGGGTCTGACAGACCCTCCCTGCATGCAATAGCCTCAAGCGTGGAAGGATCAATCAAGCCCTGGATAACCAACATGGAAGAGCCCATTGTTGTAGTTTGTCGGTCGCGATTTTGATCTCTTCAGGGCGTTTTTCTTTTTCCTTGCTTAGACATAGGTTTGGTCTTATATGACTTTGCTATTTGTCGGTGGTTTTTGTGCCTGTGCATTGATGTTGGCTGTGTGCATCCTATTCCTAGCTATGCAGAGGCTGGGTGTGTGCTCATTGTGTTTGTATCCTCTTGATGCTTCATTTTGAGTAATAAAATCCACCCTTTGTCGGAAAAAAACAACAACATGGAAGAGCCCATATAAAGTGCCATCTCGGTCCCGACACACAACAACAGTTTGTACCCACATTATTATTTTTGCAGGAAACTATCGATCTATTCATCTTCAATCATGGCAGTACAATGAACATCTGAAATAATAAAAACCACATCCAGATTCATAGACCACCTAGCAACGACTACAAGCACTAAAGCGAGCCGAAGGCGCTCCACCGTCATCGCTCCTCCTCACCGGAGCCCGGCACAACTTATTATAGTAGACAGTCGGGAAGTCGTCATGCTAAGGTCTCATAAGACCAACACCCCAGAACAGCAACGACAGCCGATGAAGAGAAGTTTAGATTGAAAGGATCCAACCTGAAGACACATAAACAAAGACGAACAAAGACCGGATCCGAGCGGATCCACCAAAGACAACCACCGAGCAAATCTCGCGAGATCCGCTGGAGACACACCTCCACACGCCCTCCGATGATACTAGACACACCATTGGGACGGGGCTAGGCAGGGAAAAACTTATTCCATCTTCAAGAATCCGCCGCTGTCTCATCTTCTTGAGCAGGACACAAAGCCTAACAAAACTTGAAGAAGCACCTGAAAACGAAGCCCTCCCGCCGGCAAGGGTCGAGATCCACCGCGCACCCATGACCCTAAAGCCACAGGAGATGTCGGAGATCGGCGGCGCCGCCAACGAGAGGCAGAGACCCTAGCCACCTTTTCATTGTACCCACATTATATTCAGTGGAAATCCCAGCGTCAACATTGATCTTAATGAAACCCTTTGCCGACGGGATCCAGTTGAAGTTCTGGTGAGCTTGTCCAGCAGCTGTCCGCAAGGGATGTTCTGGTCGCACATTTAGTTGGTTCAATTCATCTATGAAGTTGATTGCCTAAAAAAAAAATCTATGAAGTTGATAACAAAATTGTGTGTTGCATATGGACTTTGATTGATCCCTTCGTGAATCAACTTTCTTCTAGCATACCAGATAGACCACAGAGTTACTGTTATTCTTTGTTGTTGCTTTTTTGTTATAACTCACTGTCCACTAGCAATGTGAGATTAATTTTTCACCGCTTGTCATGTATGAATAGGCCCAGTATGCCTATTTGATTTATCCCGAATCATTGTAAAAGTGTAAAGGATTTGGCCCAATAATACAAATAAGGAGAGAGCCACGAAATTATAATGGTTAATTTACAATTGTGAGGGTTTTGTAAAATCTCTACCTAACAATAAAGGGGTTATTGCTTCTAGCGGTACGTCATGGAAATTGCCCTTAAAGTTGTCAATAATTACCCCCATGCCATCGGTAAGTGAAGAAAGACGATTCGCTTTTATTCCAAAATCGCCGCAAGGTTCTGTTCTTATACATTGATACACTCCTATAACACGAGCACACATGCAGCGCGATGGCTAAGGCCGCAGTCGTCCAAATGGGAGACCAAGGCCCGATCCCTTGTTTTGCCCCATTTTCTCCCACCTTTTCCTCTCTTAAGCGCGCCACCTCCTCTGGCCCGCGGAAATAGGCCGGCCCATGCGTCGGTCGTGGTGCCCCTGTTTTCTATTTAGTTTTTTTTTGCTTTTTTTACTTTCTCATATTTATTTTTGTTTTTCCTTCTCTAAATTGATTCGGGATTTCCAAAAGAACCAAATTTCAAAAATTTGTGAGTTTTTCAAAAAATATTGATAAATCATAAACTGTTTATGAATTCAAAAAACATTCGGAGGATCATAAAATGTTCATGATTTAAAAAAATGTTCACATATTATAAAAAAATTCATGATTTCAATAATTTTTCATGAAATAAAGATTGTTCATGATTTTCTTAAAAACCCAATATTCAAAACATATTCGGGAATTTGGAAAAAAAATGTCCATATTTTTTAGAAAATGTTCACAAAATTAAATAAAACAAATACATAAATAATGAACAAAACAAACCGTCGCTTACGTAGAGGTTTTCTTAGGGGATCTGTAGAGGTCGTTATGATTTTATTTAGTCCCTTGCATCGGATAAAAAAATGGTTTCCATATTTGTACAACGCAGAGCCCTAAAAAAATTGACACAACTTACTATGGGTTAGTTTTTGTAAGCAATATGAAAATGACTAATTGTCTATTTTGCCTCAATACGTAGCTATGTTAATTCTGGTATCACAGTACTGGTTATGATAAACACCGCTACGCTAGGTCAAGGCGAGACACATCATTTATCAGTCTAGCTCAGGCGGAGCTCATCAATGCAGTTTGCTCAACCCAAAAATGTTTCGTTGTGGCGCCTTAGGAAATCAAGTCATGATGAGACCATCACATTTTTTGTTTTTGAAATGACTTTTTAAAAGTCCCTTATCTTATCATGACATCATTCAGACATAGTTTATAAAATGACATTTTAGAAGTCCTTATCTCATCCTTGCATTTGATTCAGACTTTTTTTTATATCTACAACACCTGCATAATCTAGTTTTTCTCTCATTACAACACACATGCATATTTGCTAGTATTGCCTATGTGGCGTCAGCCATCGCCCCATACAGACATACCAAACCTTACCTAGGATGTACATTCTCTTTTCATATTTATGTGACCTAGCTCACACACACGATGTAGGTTTACGATCTTCAATGCATTCTACTCTTACTCATACAGAGAACAAGTGGGCATCCATGGCGAAGTGCACATGCGCAATACATATAGACCAGTTAGTTAACCTCCTAGTACCCCGCAGCTTACCGACCGCCATGCAGCGAGCCGACCGACATGGTGCCACAGGAGGAGGACCAGGTCATGGACGAGAGCACGGACCCAGGGAACACGGACGAGTCGGGATCCGAGAACATGAGCACCGCGTCCTCCGGCAGCGTCTCCTCGCCGTTGAGGAACTGGCAGGCCTGCCTCATGCTGGGCCTCGCCTCAGGCCGGCCTTGGCTGCACACCATGCCCAGCCACAGCACCAGCCTCGCCTCCGCGGCGTCGTAGCACCCGTCCAGCCTCGGATCCACGGCCCGCAGCAGGTCGCCGTCCAGCCCGCAGTCCCGGACCCACCGCACCAGGATCACGTCCGCCGCCTCGCCGGGCTCGACGGGCCGGCGGCCGCACGCGACCTCGAGCAGCAGCGCGCCGAAGGAGAAGACGTCGGTGGCCGTGGTGGCGCGGCTGGTCACGGTGAGCTCCGGGGCCATGTACCCCAGGGTGCCGGCCACGCGCGTGGTGCCCGGGGCCGCGCCGTGCTCGTAGAGGCGTGCCAGGCCGAAGTCGCCGAGCCGTGCGCCCATGTCGGCGCCGAGCAGCACGTTGTTGGCCTTCACGTCGCGGTGCACCACCACGTGCTCCCACTCCTCGTGCAGGTACAGCAGGCCGCGCGCCACGCCCCGGATGACGCTGAGCCGCTGCGCCCACGTGAGCACCTTGTTGCCCCCGCCGAACAGGTGCGCGTCGAGGCTGCCGTTGGGCATGAACTCGTAGACGAGGAGCAGGTCATTGCCGTGCTTGCACCACCCGCGCAGCTCCACCAGGTTACGGTGGCGCATCCGCCCCAGGCTCGAGATCTCCGCCACGAACTCCCTCATCCCTTGCTTGGTGCCGCTGGAGATCCGCTTGATGGCCACCTCCTCGCCGGACCGACGGCGTCCGAGCACGCCTTTGTACACGTGGCCGAAACCGCCCGAGCCGAGAAGCCCGCTCTCCCTGAACCCCTTGGTCGCCTTGTAGAGCTCGATGTATGGAATCCTCTGGGGGTGTTCGAGCTCCCACTCCTCCAGCTTGTCGGCGAGCGCCGCCCTACGCCGGAGCCACAGCACAGTAACCATCGCTGCCGCAACCAAGGTGAGTGTTCCCGCACAAGCCACGGCGGCAAATTTGATGATGAGGACCTTGGGAGCCGGCGTTCTCTGCCTCGGGACCTTCGGCAGCCGCCGGAGATCAATGGGCTGGGCGGGCCCATTGGCCCGGAAACTCCATGCCAGGATGTAGTGCGAGCTCGCGAGCTTCCCGGTGGCCGAAGAGAAGCCGACGTACATGTTCTCCTTGAAGACGGACCGGAGATCAAGCTTTGTCGATATGAGCGGCCGCTGCGGCCGGTCAGCCACGGACACCGGGGCGACGGTCACGTTGAGCAAGCTGGTACCGCCGTCGTAGTCTATCCACGCCTGGATCTGCTGCGCGCTCTCCAGCTTCACGGGCACCTTCCTGTTCTCGGCGGTGTAGTACGCGGCCTGCTCGGACACGTTGGACACGAGGCTGTTGACGTCGACGCCGACGTGGTTGCCGTTGGTCTCCTTCATCTCCAGGTCGGTCACCGTGTCGAACTCAACGGCGAAGACGTGGTTGGAGGCCTTGCCGTTGGTGGTCGGCCCGAGGACGCCGAGGTAGATCTCGGGCGACGCGCCGGGGAGCGCCCTGGACGGGGCCACCACGAAGGCCAGCCCATGGCCGCCACCTGTCCCGACTGTCACGATGTCGAAGACGAAGGCCGTGCTGAAGGAGGAGACCGCGAGTCCGCCACCGCTCTGGCTGTCGTCGAGCGTGCCAAGGGCCACGGGGGAGCCGTAGAAGGCGTGGCCGACGAGGCGCTCGCTGCCGTTGGTGAGCTGGAGCGCGCCGCCGCGCAGCACCGACGCCGACCCGTCCAGGCTCAGGTTGGGCGCGTGCTGGAAGCCCTGGTAGATGAAGTCGACGTCGGAGTTGCAGCAGACGGCGACGAGGAGCAGGACAAAGGAGAGGCACAGAGCAGCACCGGATGCCGCCATTCTCTTTTCTCACTGGAACTTGTGGTGTGGTGTGGTTTGGTTAAGTTCTGCTACGTATATGTTATGTATAGAGAATCCACGTCTTATGTATATGCAGAATGTGTTGGGTTTCATCGTCGATTGGTTGGTCGCCATCGCTGCTTTTTGAATTGGTAAAAGCACGAACCTCAGGGCTTGACTTTTGAGCATCGACTTGCGCTTTAGGGCTAGTGTGAGTGACAAGAGAAGAGGAAGAAAGGTCATGGTTGCTTACGCGCAATGCTTGATAGACAAAGAACGGGAAAGAAGGTCATAACCTACCTGCAATTGGCTGGCTGGTTGATTAATTATGCACAATGCTTGATAGACTGATCACAACATCACTGCCCTGTGCTGTGCGTGTGCCATTCCAAGTCGGAAACGCGAAGTCCGTCAATGATTTTGACACGAGTGAATGAAAATGAAGAGCGCGAATGATGAAACTGAGCAAAAGATTCCAACCCATCCCACTAACAGTAGCAGTTAGCAACAGATTCCGTCCAAGTCGTCGTCGGTCAATTAATTGGTACACTACAGCATTGTTGAACTGTGCTGTAAGACACGACCGACGACGCCAGTCAGGAGTTGGGACTCGCAAGTCGCGATCGACCTATGTCCTCCTGCTCCAAAACGAAAGAAACTTCTACTTACTGTACATTTGATACTACATCCGTCCTCATTTATTAGTTTCCCACGTATTTAGGGCCATATTTTGATCATAATTTTAACTAATAAAATATAAATTATACATAGCGAAAATAATATCATATGAAAGTATATTCAAATACGAATCTAATGATATAATTTTTGATGACGCGCATCAACATTTTATTAGTTAAATGTATGATCAAAATAGCACAAAAAACAAAGGGGACCAATAAATCAGGACGAAGACAGTAGGTATTGTTGGGTGCAGAAATCTCCATTGGTGCTGCGAATGAAGGTCCTAGAATACGTTATTGCCTAAGCGCTTTGGTCAAGGGTGACTGATTATCTGCTCGGCACAGGTCGCCGTTCCCACCGCACGCCCGCAATGCGAGTATTGTGGGACAACTGTCATACTGATGTTCAAATTTCTAGTATCATGGGATGCTAGAGATCGACTCCATCTTTCAACTGAGATGCAAACCGCCATTTATTGAGATTACTCGAGAGGTTGGGAAACTAATCGACAAGTTTTGAATCAATCCAAGTCTACGAGAAATCGTCCCCATGCACTCATTTTCAATTTTGTTGCTAGTGATCGATAATTAGCATACTTCTACAAGGAAAGTTTCTGTAAAAAAAAAATTAGAAACCTCACCAAGCAACATATTTTGCTAATATAACTGAAAGCTCACTAGGAAAAAAAAATCATAGAAGGCTCAACCCCTTTTAGATTTCAAACGCAGAACTACGCTAGCAAAGCGCTACTCGAAAGATATAACCACGTGTGTGACTATATATTTGAACTTTATAAACCCTTGCAGATGAGGTCCTTGTCCAAAGCTGTAAGTAGACCATCCAGATGTTCTGCATGATTCATCCTTATGCTAACGAAATTAGAGTAGCATGTATACACCGTGCGGCCATCCTTGTTGCTCGAGCCTCCTACACAGAGAACCGTCCCAATATTCCCCACATCGACTGGCTGCCACAAACCTGTATCAATATGCAAAATATGTTCAGTTAAGCTTTATTTTGCAATGTGACCAAATGAATTGACTCATAAATCTCAATGGCGTCAAAAGAACGGCATCCATGTGCAAAAGTTAACTTCGCAAACGCTGGACCTTATGAGCCATACGTTATAAACATTGAACAGTAAATATAACGACACAAACAAAATCTTAATAGACGTGTAACGGTAAGACCGACAAGGCAGGGCATACCACAACAGGCATTTGCCCATGCAAATAGGATCATGATAAGCACTTCAAGTACCTAATGTGTTTGCAACTAACCCAGTTCTACTTCCTCACATGTCACAGTGCTATAAAGATCCACCATAAAAGCCATGCCCCTTGAAAGGATCGATATAGTTGACTAGATGGGGGGAGGGGGGTGAATAGGCAACTAACAATTTTTAGCTTTTCTTTACCAATTTAAACTTTGCATCAAAGGAGGTTGTCTAGATATGCAACTAGGTGGGCAACCTATATGATGCAACAACAACTAGCACACACGCAAGGAAGGGATACAACACAATATAAGTGCGCACAAGTAAAGGTAAGAGATAACCAAGAGTGGAGCCGGTGGGGACGAGGTGTGTTACCGAAGTTCCTTCCTTTTGAGGGGAAGTACGTCTCCGTTAGAGCGGTGTGGAGGCACAATGCTCCCCAAGAAGCCACTAGGGCCACTGTATTCTCCTCACGCCCTCACACAATGCGAGATGCCGTGATTCCACTATTGGTGCCCTTAAAGGCGGCGACCGAACCTTTACAAACAAGGTTGGGGCAATCTCCACAACTTAATTGGAGGCTCCCAACGACACCACGAAGCTTCACCACAATGGACTATGGCTCCGCGGTGACCTCAACCGTCTAGAGTGCTCAAACACCCAAGAGTAACAAGATCCGCTAGGGATTAGTGGGGGGAATCAAATTTCTCTTGGTGGAAGTGTAGATCGGGGCCTTCTTAACCAATCCCGAGCAAATCAACAAGTTTGATTGGCTAGGGAGAGAGATCGGGCGAAAATGGAGCTTGGAGCAACAATGGAGTTTTTAGGGAAGAGGTAGGTCAACTTTGGGGAAGAAGACCCCCTTTTATAGTGGGGGAAGAAATCCAGCCGTTACCCCCACTTCAGCCCCGCAGAGAGCGGTACTACCGCTAGGCCAGCGGTACTACCGCTCGGCCAGCGGTACTACCGCTCCCCCACGCGGTACTGCCGCTGGGTCCAGAGCAGTACTACCACGGTGGTCAGGGCGGTACTACCGCATATGAGCGGTACTACGGCCCCCACTGCCGCGGCTAGTACCCAAAACCCGACACGAAAAAAGACCCCTCGAATCGAGGCGGTACTAGCACGAGACCGCAGCGGTACTACGGCTGGGGGCTACCAGCGGTACTACTGCTCTGGAGCGGTACTACCGCTCCAGAGCGGTACTATCGCTTGTAGTACCCAAGCGGTACTACCGCTCCGGCCCGCGGTACTACTGCTGGGACCAGAGAGGTCACACTGAGAAGGGGAACGAGCCTATCATTGAAACGGAAAGGCTCAGAGGGGGGGGGGCAAAGGAAGTGTATGTGATGATTCCGCCCTAGCCTTTCCAAAGCGGACCCCCTCTTGATAGTACGATGATCCTTATGAAACTAGTCCACCAAACTAATTCGAAAGGACTACACCGTCTTCGCTTCAAGCTCCGAGGGGAGGGAATCGTCTCGTGCCAAAAGGATGAATCTCTGAAAACACTCAGTGCACACGATTAGTCCGCAAAAGCATTGTCATCAATCACCAAAACATCTAAGGGATACAAATGCCCTTACAATCTCCCCCTTTTTGGTGGATTGATGACAATACGGGATTTGCACAAACGGGAACAGACAAAAGACATAAGCAGACCCCAAATCTCTAAAATATAGACGGGCTCCCCCTAGATGTGTGCCATCAAGACAAGTGCTTTGGACTGCACGGCACACATACTAGGATCAACACTCCCCCTGTATTTTAGAGACCAACAACCTAAGCGTGATACATGAGAGCAGGAGATATGACATAGTAAGCATGCTACTCATGAGATACTAAATGACAAGAGACATAGATAAAGATATGATAAGGATAAGGTAGCATATGTCTCACACCATATGACTGGAACTTAGGTCTCACGGAACACAAAACCAAACAAAGCACAAGGTAGCAAACACAACGAAAGCACAAAGACAAAGACACACTCGCAACACAACGACGCAAATCCCTAAACTCTCTCCCCCTTTGGCATCGAGACACCAAAAGGGGCAAAGAGCGCTCCTACGGCTCCAGGTGAGAGCATGTTGAGGATCTCGAACATCCATACTCCGCGTGATCGTCTGCACCGCCGTCCTCAGTCGGAAACTGCTCGGCATCTGAATCGGTCCACGGACAGTGCTGCTGGATCCACTCCTCCTCCTCAGTGATGTGACCCTCAGAGCCGCTGGTGACTGTCGCACCTAACTGACGCATAAGCTCCTTGTGGCATCCCCTGGCATTCTTCTCAGCCACATGTGTCATGTACCGACCGTGAGACTCCATGCAGAACAGCTTCTTCATCTTGAGCTTGAGCTTCTTTGCCCAAGAGGGCTCTGCCTCAGAAGGCACATAGTCAGGGTCAACACCAGTATCAGCCTCGCCCTCGGTCTCCATGGCAGCAGCAGAGGAAGGAGCCCCGGATTTAGGAACGGAGGTGCCCCAATTGTCCTTCTTCCTCAGACGCTTGATCTCATGAGAAACCAACTCTCCAGTTTCCAGCAATTCCTCGGGATAGGTATTTCTCCAAGCCTTCTCAATGAGCAACATGATAAACGGAGCATAAATCGGGCACTTGCGCTCAGAAACAGCAGACAGAAGTTCAGATCACATAACATGAGAGATGTCCAGGGACTTGCCAGTGTTTGCTTCCTTCTCACGCTGGCAGAAGAGAAGCATGTCCACGAGATAGGAGTGAACCATGTCCAGATTCCCGATACGAGGGAAGAGAGTCTCGCGGAAGATACGGTGAAGGATGTCCAGAAAGGCAGACATCTCATAGGTTTCCTTCTTGGTCTTTGGGTTGATCTTCAGAGTACAGTAGGGCCAGAGGGCTTGCTTGTGAGTGGAGGTAACATTTTGGTGAGGACGGAACCCGACTGGAGTCTCGAGCCCTTGATCATCCACCTCAAGCAACTCCATGAAGGCCTTCCACTTGACAGCTAGCAACTTCCCATTAGTCATCCAAGTCAGAGTCCCGTCTGCATCAGTTCCTAGGTGGACAGTGGCATAGAACTGAGCCACCAAGTCTGCGTCAAAGTCCTTGTTGAACTGCATGATCATGAGAATGTTCAACTGAGAGCACATCTGAAGGGCATCACCAAAGTACTCCGGGTCCTCCATAGCATCCATGTTGATGGAATGAACATTGACAAAGAGGTTCTTCTTAGCCTTTATCACGTCAAAATAGGTGGCATACTGAAACCGGTTCCAGAAAGGGCGATTGACAAGGTTGGATTCTTGGTCTTCCTCATATGGGTTGCGGCGACGCTTGTCCCAGAATTCCTTGGCAATCATCTCAGTCACCTTCTTGCCAGTTGGCAGTCTTCTTCTTGAGAAGAGGATTAGCACTTGAGGAAGCACCCACTGGCGGCGGTGGAGCACTGGATGAACCACCTGCAGGCTCAGATGAGCGGTACCGCTTTGACGTTGAACGCCCGGGGTTGACACGGCGGACTTGCTGCTCAGGATGTTCATCACCTGGAACCAAACACACGGACACACGAAACAACCAGAAGGAACGACCAAAACCAAATAAACACAACGAATATGGATCAACATGTGGTAGGAAACGATGGAACTGGGCATCCGGCGGTAGTACTGTGCCTGCACAGCGGCAGTACCGCACCAGCGGTAGTACCGCATCAGCGGTAGTACCGTGCCTCCACAGCAGCAGTACCGCTCCAGCGGTAGTACCGCGCCAGATGGGCGGTAGTACCGCCCGAGACGGGGCACGGAGGATCCCTACTGCCGTGGTCAGATCCGGCACTACCGGGGATGCCAAATTCAAAAATAAACCTACCAAACATCAATCCAAAGAGTCTAGTTGCCTTCTCCAACCTACTCAAGCCTAGATTTGGCCAAAAATCTAGAGATGCAACCACTATTGCCCCTAAAACGCGAGATCTGAAAACTAGACAAGAAAAGAAGAGGAACGGGGGCAATACCGGCATCCATGGCAAGAGGACGAGGTGGGGATCGACTCCACCGAAGGAAATGGAGAGGAACGGTCCGGAGACGGAGAGCCGCCGGAGCCCTCCCGCGGCGAGATGGTGCTGGAGAGAGAGGAAGAGGAACGAGGGGACGAAGCAAATGGGTATGGGGGAGGAAACCACCCCTGCCCACGACTTAACCCCCTGGCCCCGCCCCTCAGGCCACATAAGCGGTAGTACCACTCCCGTATAGCGGCAGTACCGCGCCTTCACAGCGGTAGTACCGCCCAGCGCAACTCAAAACTAGACTCAACACCTATGGCACAAAAAGAAAAGAGGGGAAACGACGGCAAGAAGAGAAAACCAACACAAAGTAACAAGAGCACCAGCAAGAGAACAAGAACCACACACCTCTACACGAGAGGGCGGTGGCCGAGGCCACCTATGTTTGAGTCAATTAGTATGGCACCGCGAAGAATTATCCTTGGGCCCATGACCAAAACTCGTCTTTGAAGCACAAGTACCATCAAAAATGGCTAATGTGAAAGAGTGAGATTAGTTTATGCATTATAAGGGGAGGAAGAGTTCATTGAGAGAACAACACTCCCCCTAAGTCCATGCCTACACCTAGACACGAATGCATGATGAATGTGAGGGGTGTGCAAAGGTTCAAACCACATTGCTCGAATCAATGATATTTAGCTCATGCCTTAACTCGCGAAATCTTGCTTCATCCAATGGCTTCATGAAAATATCTGCAAGGTTATCATAAGTGTTGACATAGTTGAGCTCGATCTCCCCTCGCCTAATATGATCCCGGATGAAGTGATACCGAATCTCAATATGCTTCGTCTTGAAGTGTTGCACCGGGTTGAGAGAAATCTTGATGGCACTTTCATTGTCACACCAAAGAGGCACTTTGTCACAAATGACACCGTAATCCTTTAAAGTTTGCCTCATCCATAAGAGTTGTGCACAACAACTCCCGGCCGCCACATACTCCGCTTCGGTGGACGAGAGAGACACACAACTTTGCTTTTTAGAAGACCAACTTACCAAAGAGCAACCAAGAAATCGGCACCCTCCGGAAGTGGACTTCCTATCAACTTTGTCTCCCGCCCAATCGGAGTCTGAATAACCTACAAGCTTCAAGTTTGCTCCTCTTGGGTACCATAAGCCAAAGTTTGGGGTATGAGCCAAATATGGAAAGATTCGCTTGACCGCCACAAAGTGGCTTTCCTTAGGTGCGGCTTGAAACCGTGCACAAATTCCCACACTCAACATGATATCCGGTCTAGATGCACAAAGGTAAAGCAAGGATCCACTCATGGAGCGATATACCTTTTGATCCACCGCTTTACCATTGGGATCAATGTCAAGTTGGCACTTGGTGGGCATTGGAGTGGAAGCCGGCTTGACATCACTTAGCTTGAATCTCTTTAGCATGTCTTGAGTGTATTTGGCTTGGTTGATGAAGGTTCCTTCTCTTCTTTGTTTGATTTCGAATCCGAGAAAGAACTTCAACTCTCCCATCATAGACATCTTGAACTTTGAGGTCATGAGAGCGGAAAATTCTTCATTGAAGGCTTTGTTAGGGGAACCAAAAATAATATCATCAACATATAGTTGGCACACAAACAACTCCCCTTTGACCTTCTTAGTAAAAAGAGTGGGGTCGATTTTCCCGATTTCGAATCCACGTTCTTGTAACAACTCCGTAAGATGCTCATACCACGCACGTGGGGCTTGTTTAAGGCCATAGAGCGCCTTGTGGAGTTGATACACATGATCGGGGAAATAGGGATCTTCGAACCCGGGGGGTTGTTTGACATACACCAACTCACTTATGGGACCATTAAGAAAAGCACTCTTCACATCCATTTGTTGCAACGTGAAATTATGATGAGAAGCATAAGCAATCAACAAACGAATAGATTCAAGGCGAGCGACGGGGGCAAAGGTTTCACCGTAGTCGATACCCTCGACTTGGGAGTAGCCTTGTGCCACCAAACGAGCCTTGTTGCGAACAATGATCCCATGAGCATCTTGCTTGTTCTTGAATATCCACTTGGTTCCAATGACATTATGGTTCCCGGTTGGCCTTGGCACTAATTTCCACACTTGGTTATGTTCGAAGTTGTTGAGTTCTTCATGCATGGCATTGATCCAATCTGGGTCCTCGAGCGCTTCATAAACCTTTTGGGGTTCGACACAAGAAACAAACGCATGATGTTCACAATAGTTTGCTAATTGTCTACGAGTGCTTACCCCCTTTCTTAGGCTTCCAACCACATTCTCCATGAGATGACCTTTGGTGGTGAGCTTGGAAGCGATCTTAGCGGCACGACGTTCCAATTCCTCCTCGGAAGTGAAATGAGGAGGGGTTACTTGATCATCTTGAGCGTCGTCTTGAGCTTGTTCATGATCTTGAACTTGCTCGAGGGGGAGAACTTGACCTTGGGCATCATTTGGTGGATCACCACCATCTTGAGGTTGATCTTCCCCTTGATCTTGTTCATGAGGTTGAGGGCCTTCACTTTGTTCTTCGGAAGCGTGTGGGTCTTGGGTTGGTGATGGCTCCACTTGAGTGGAGCATTGTCCTTCTCCTTCGGCCACAAGGGGTTCCTCAATGGGTAGGATATAACCAACACCCATTCTTCTTATGGCTTGGGGAGGAATTTCATCACCTACATCACAAGTACCACTTTGCTCCACTTGGGAGCCGTTATTCTCATCAAACTCCACGTTACACGTCTCCTCAATAAGTCCCGTGGACTTATTGAGAACACAGTAAGCATGGGAGTTTGTAGCATAACCAACAAATATGCCCTCATGAGCTCTAGTCTCAAATTTAGACAAACGAACACCTTTCTTGAGAATGAAACACTTACACCCGAACACCCGAAAGTACTTGAGGTTGGGCTTGTTACCGGTGAGTATCTCATATGGAGTCTTGTTCAAGCCTTTGCGGAGATAGAGCCGATTTGAAGCATGACATGTGGTGTTGATGGCTTCGGCCCAAAAGTTGTATGGAGACTTGAACTCCGCCATCATGGTCCTTGCCACATCCATCAACGTCCGGTTCTTCCTCTCCGCAACACCATTTTGTTGAGGGGTGTAAGGTGCGGAATATTGATGCTTGTGACACCCAAGTTTTTATTTGGATTTTTCAAAAGGTTTTTATTTGACTTGAGGGGAGTGATCTAAATTTTTTCTTCAAGAGAACTCTCACTCTCAAATATTTTTCTTTATGGCAAAAGTTTTATTTGGACCCACCCAAGATCTGTCTTTGGTCTTGGAGGTTCTTGCTTTTCATTTGGACTCAAGACAAAATGTTTTTCATTTGGGGAAAATAACTTTTGAAAATCTTTTTGGAAATGCACTATGGCTTTTGGAAAACTCCTTTGCCACTTTCAACTTTTCTCTCTTACCTTGGCCTTAGTGCAAATGCTCTCTCCTAACTGCTCCCTCACCTTTGGATCATGATTAGCATCAAATCCAGCAAGTTGAACCTCCCCATGTGATTATTTCCATTTAAATTCTATTCAAATAATTTTCTGCCTCCTTTTCTAGCACTTGGGGATTTACAAAGGAACTCCACTTTCTGTCTTGATTTTTGCCCCCAAACCTTTTTCCCCTCCTAGTCCTTTGAACCCTCAACCTGGAACCATGAAGATCCACTGGTCTTCAGTTCAAATTTTTCAAACTACACTTGCTGCAAGTTTGGACCAGATTTGTCAAATTTGGTGAAATTCATTCAAAACTTTCTCCAAAAATTCCAAGTAAAATCAGGCAGCCTCTGGGTGCATTGAGTGGTCATCTCACCAAGTTACAGCCCCAGAAAAATTCATCTCATAGCCAAAACCTTCTGTCGAACACCTGCAATGCACTGTCTATGTCAAGTTCAGAAAGTTCAGAGATTCAGTCAGTGGCTACTGTCGTTTTCTTCAGAGAAGGACGTCGATCTCGCCAGTACCACTGCGTCGCCTTGCTCCTCGTCCCCTCCCTCTTGTTCCTGCACCGCACGAACGCCTGGCGCCTTGCGGGCGTCGGCGACGAGCAGCAGAAGGTGCGCCGCCCCGTGACCGACGCCGGCGGCGGCTTTGCGGACGCCAGCGGGAGACACGGCGCCGACGACGCCACCCAGCGCCGCCCAAACCACCGGAGCTCGCCGCGTGGCCTTCCACTCCCCCAAACGCGCTGCCTCTCTCGTCGTGAACCGCAGGGCGCGGAGCGCGCTCTCTGCCGCCGTCGAGCCCGTGCGGTCACCTCACCGTGGACCGACGCCATTACGCCAAGACCAACCCCGCTCAGCTGTGGAATGACTCCAGTAACCTCCACTGATGCTGCCTGGCCGCTCAAACCACCTACCAATCCACTGCTCCGCCGTAATCGCTCGCCGGAGATTCTCTGTCACGGTCACCCCGTCGATCTGCCTATAAATAGAGGCCCCGAGCTTCAACTCGAGCACCCACCATCCCTACACTCCCCCTAGAGCACGCCTAGCCACTAGAAGAGCCCCGAGGAGGTCTCCTTCCTCGACTCCGGCCGCCGCGGCCCGCCACGGGATCCAGCCCGATTCGCCCCCGTGTGTGCTCCTCCGCCTCCATTCTCTTGCCAGTAGCTTCACCTTGCATCCCTTGTTCTGACCCGCGCCTCAATTTGTAGCTTGCAGCCCTCCACCGGACTTCCCCATCCTCACCCGAGCCGCCGTCCGCCGGAGATAGTGTCGCCGTCGATGTAGTGCTCCCCGTTGGACGAGTCCACCACCCACCGACGCGGAAGAAGACGCTGAAGCTCTTGGTACCCTCCGTTTCTCCTAACTTGCCGTGGTTCGACGCCGGCGTCCACCGCAGTCTTCGGGCGCCGGCGAGCTTTTTAAACCTAACAGGTGGACCCCGCCTGTCAGCCTCTATTCTATTCTCCTTCGAACCGTTTTCCGTTGGCGCCTTCGGGCAAATATGTTTTCTCTCTTGCGCTTGCGCATTTCCAATCGAACCATTTTCTGTTTTCTCAGTTAAAACCCTGGAACTTTTCTGTTTCATTACAGAAAGGTCCCTGGACAGAAACCTTTATAACTTTTTAATAAAAAGGTATTTTTGAGTGATTCTTTTTCTGACAATCTTCAAATTTTGTCTAGTTTTTTATAGGATTTATTTGAAAAATATTTGGAGAAGTTTCTGTGCATGTGTTGGTTTTCACGTTAGTACCTGTTTCGTGATTGCCGTAGGTTCCGGGAGAGGTGAAGGAGCCGCGAACTTCGCCGAGCTAGACTCCGACTTCTCCGAACCAGGCAAGCATGTTTTGAACATTTGATATGACAGATGTTTTGCATGTTTGCGTGAAAGTTTGTGCGTGGCATATGAGTGTCGGTAAATACCTCGTTGCTTGTAAGGCAACTACCCGGTTGTTCCAAAGTTGCGATGATCTCTGATGAGAGAAGGCCTAATCATGTGGTGACATGAAGGGAAGCAAGGTGGTACTGTTGTAGCATACCAGCCTTGCGTCATCCGACTTTCTCAGACGTTAACGTGGTCGGAGCCACGTTATCGTTCTTTTCCCGCATGTTCCATAGTTGCGATGGTCTCTGATGAGAGATGGCCTAATCATGTGGTGACATGAAGGGCAGCAAGGTGGTACTGTTGTAGCATACCAGCCTTGCGTCATCCGACTATTTCTGACGTTAATGTGGTTGGAGCCACGTTATCGTTCTTTCCCCCTTCCGTGCTACCACATGTCTCATTGCCAGGATGCGGTTTAGTAAGTTAGTAACCTCTTTCCGTGTACACACCAAACAGAGAGGCCGGGATGATGGTACCTTGGCCCAGGATTAAAGCCAGTCATCCGGTCAAGGGGCATGGGTGTTTCCGGTTGGGACCGAGAGGGGGGGGGCACCCCCTTAGAGCGCGCGTATAGAAATTTGATCCCATGCTACGCGAGGTTGTAGCCTCCCCGTCTCAAGGTTTTTCTTGAACGTTGCCGAGGGTGATCCCTGGCTTCGGATGGTTGAATTGGGTGTGTACTGGTTAGACGTGTTTCTTCCAAAACACCGTAGACGGAACTAGTCCCCGTGACTACTGAAATCCGTTGGCTGTGGTTATGTACAAACTCTGCAGAGTCAATTCCTTCCAAATCATTGTATCCATGATCAAGAAATGAAAATATTATATCCATATCTATCCGCGTGGAAAACTTGCCCCCGGTGAACAAGCTCAAGTGGTAAATTCAGATTTATTGTTATTCCTATGGATGGACTAACTTTATGTTTGTCTCATGCTTGTGATAATTTATGTTCCCGAACTGTTGTATTATTAAGCTGTGATATAAGCCCTTTATGTGACGTCGCACAGACGTCCGACTGTGGCGTGTATTTGGTTCTTACTTTAAATATAAGCCCTTTATGTGATGTCGCTCAGACGTCCGACTGTGGCACGCACTGCCTTTATTTTCTGTTATAAGCCCTTTATGTGGTGTCGCCCCGACGCCCGACTGTGGCATTACTATTCTGCATTTTCCGCTCGAGGAGTCTTTCAGACACTCGTTTGGCACCAGTATTATTATTCTGCATTTTCCGCTCGAGGAGTCTTTCAGACACTCGCTTGGCACCAGTAATACCATTCTGCAGTTTCCGCTCGAGGCGTCATTCAGACCCTCGCTTGGCACCCAGTATTTATTACCTCCATGTCTGATCGCACTGGTTAACTTGTTCATGTACTTCATGTTCGCATTTGTTATACCTTATGTCCGAACTGTCTTGCGAGTACTTTCATAGTACTCACCTGGCTTGTTGATTTGGCCAGATGTTGACGAAGGCGATCTCTTGGATGAAGAGTTTGATAGCGCGTCCGATGCCTAGAGGAGTCCCAGTCAGTCCTGCGCGATCCCGGATTTTGGTCACTTGTATTATATACGCTTCCGCCACCCGCAATAAGTCTCCTCGAGCCTCACTCCGACGCTCGAAGAGTGGTAGTCTTCTGGAGTCATATCGCTCGCTCCGCGGTGATATTTCCACCACCGTTATTATCGTGAGTTAGTAGTTTGCCACCCTACCCGCCGTATTGTTTTAGCGGCGTGCATGTAATAAATTGTTGGGCAGTCTCTGCTCAACCTTGTATTATATTTAGTACTCCTGGTATTTTTCGTCTGTGACCAAGATATTGTCTACCAGTGAGAAGGAATTCTTCCTCGCTGGTCCGTAAAAGGGATTGGTCTCTCAATAATTAATTTTATTGAAAAACCGGTCGTGACAAGCTTGGTATCAGAGCCAGGCTGACTGTAGGAAGCCGCTAGGTGCGATCGCTAATCGGTTATTAGCGTCTTTTGTGCTTTTTCAGCATTTTGCAATTGTAGCTATTTTCTGTTGGTCATCATAAATTTATGACATGACTACTCAGAATTTTTGCCTACCTTTGTAGATGGCTGGCAGCAGCTGTGAGAATCGAGTGTTCACCAACGTGCCCGAGGGGTTTGTCAAGCTCCTCGTCTCCATCACCAAGCTCGCGATCGGGCCAGCAGCTCGCCCGGAGTTCACACTCTATCAGCACAAGCTCAGTGACGACGTGTCTATGCACCAAGCTGTGGTGCAGTTCAAGGGAGGACGTTCTGCTGCACGCCACTTCCGTTTTGTGGGAAGGGCCATGCCTACGGAGAGGCATGCCATGCAGATGGCTGCCCGGGAGGCGATAGCTCGCCTTCGGGACATCCTTCCTACGATGAAGACTCGTCGCTACCGCTACCTCCCATGCCATGTGCCGTACACCAGCCACTATGCATTCGCCTGCCATCGGGGAGAACGAGATGAAGCCATCGAGATGGTTGTGGAGTATCTCAAGGCTCTGGAGGAGTCTTTCGACAACCTCGTAGATGATCTTGTGGCTGCCCGCATGGACTTAGTCCGGGGCGGTCCTGCCAGCAGGAAGGAGCTTCTCCACACGGCGCCGCCTCTGACATTCGTCTCGTCTTCAGCCTCTTATGCACCGGCCGTTTTGGCCACTGCTCGCCGTCTGCCTACCACTGAGGAGTTCGACCGAGTCATCGCTCCTACTCCAGTCAGAGCCGCACCGCCTGCCGCACGCGCTCTACCACCAGTCGCTCCCGCACCATTACCGCAGCGCAGCGTTACACGCCAGGAGCCAGCTAGAGAGGAGGTGGAGGTTGACTCTCCTGGACCGCTGAGCCTTGCCATCGGCAAGGGGAAGGAGATCTTCACCATCTCCGACTGAGAGCACCGAGTAGCCGCGTGTTATGTCTGCCTGTATGGTGTGCTGTTTTATCTGTACGCTAGTTTGTATTGGTGTGTTTGCTGCCTTCTGGAGTAGTACGCTAGTTTTTAATAACATGTCAGGATTGTGTACGCGCATCCTGAGTGCTGTATCATGTGTTTGCTTTTCGCATGTAAGTTTTATGTTAAGCACTTCTTCCCCATGAAAAATCATTTGTGTTTCTTTGAAAACCTTGAAGCCTTTTAATTGTTGCCTTTGCAAGATTTTTTTTGTGCTACACAGTTTTTCTCATGGGCTTTGCAAATAATACCCCAGACTGGGAAAATGTCTCGCCCATGGACTCGCTCCATGCCCAATCAGCCAGAAGAGGTTTACGGGACACAGACCAGCAACAATTTCACTCAAGGTCAGTCCAGCCAACAAGACAGCGAAGCAGCACTGTCCCAAGTATGCCGTCTCTTCAAGCAAAGTCAGCAACAACACCAAGAGATGATGAACCATGTCATCAACATGGGAAACCACCGTGAACACTATCAACCACATTCCAAGTTATCTGAGTTACAGAAGACTCGCCCCTCAACTTTTGCTCACACCGATAGGCCGCTGGAAGCCGATGATTGGCTTCGTGAGATTGAAAGGAAACTGATTATTGCTCAGTGCTCAGATCATGAGAAGGTGCTTTATGCACCACACTACCTTACTAGAGCAGCCGCAGCATGGTGGGAGAACTTCCTACACATGCATCCCAGGGAACACAACATCACCTGGGAAGAATTCAAGGAAGGCTTCCGTGGGGCACACATCCCCAGGAGCATCCTAAAGATCAAGAAGAGAGAGTTTGACGACCTGAAGCAGAGAGGCATGTCAGTGACAGAGTACAATGGTCAGTTTACCCAGCTGTCTCGTTATGCCTACGACGAGCACATGACAGAAAGCAAGAAGATGGAAAAATTCCTGGACGGCCTGGCACCAGCGCTGAGATGCCAACTGATTGTACACACCTTTCCGGATTTTAAGACACTGGTGGACAAGGCCATCACCTTGGAGAATGAGCGTCGTAGTCTGGAAGATATCCGCAAGCGAAAGAGGGACAAGACGATTCTTGCCCGTAGCAACCGAGGCAAGACTGAGGTCCCAAGGACAGACGCAAGGAGATCCACGACTACTGAGCCAAGGCCCGTCGGACAGTTTCATGCCAGAGACAAGGAGTTCACATACCGTCCAGGGGTCACCTGCTATGCTTGTGGTCAACAAGGGCATTATGCTAAACAGTGCCCGAAGCCAAGAGACTCGGCACCCAAGCCGAACAATGGTGGAAACAATCCCGCCCCCAAGCGCAACAACTTCAACCCCAACAACAACCACATGAAGGGTCACCTGAACCATGTGACCAGGGAAGAAGCGCAGATGCTCCAGACATCGTGCTCGGTACGTACTCTGTCAACACAGTACCTGCCACGGTTTTGTTTGATTCTGGAGCTTCCCATTCGTTCGTTTCAAAGAGTTTTGTTTCGCAACATGGTTTTCCGATACTTCCCTTGGAAAAATCTATGATCATCAAGTCTCCTGGAAATAAGCAAATCGCTCAGGGTTACTGCCAAGGAGTGGTCATTGAGTTCGAAGGATTACAATTCCACGCGAATCTCATCGTGTTGGAAAGTAAAGGACTGGATGTCATTTTAGGGATGGACTGGTTGACCACCAACAAAGGTTTCATTGACTGTTTCAATCGGACCGTGATTCTCACTCACCATCACGGCAAGACAATAAGAGTTTCTGCTCAAGAAAGGCCACGATCACAGAAACCAAAGCTGAACAAAATGGACATTGCAGAACTGAGAAAAGTTCCAGTGGTATGCGAGTTTCCTGATGTGTTCCCTGAAGAACTACCAGGCATGCCACCAGACCGAGAGATAGAATTCAGCATTGAACTAGCACCTGGCACCGCTCCCATCTATAAGAAGCCGTATAGAATGGCACCCTCAGAATTGGTGGAGTTGAAGAAACAGATAAAGGAGTTGTTGGACAAAGGATTTATTCGAGCCAGCTCCTCACCATGGGGTTCGCCAGTATTGTTCGCCAAGAAGAAGGATGGGACACTGAGGCTGTGCATAGACTATCGAGCCCTCAATATGGTCACCATCAAAAACAAATATCTGATGCCACGGATAAATGATTTGTTTGAGCAGCTCGCACAAGCCAAGGTATTTTCAAAGATTGATTTGAGATCGGGATATCACCAACTGAAGGTACGGACGGAAGATATTCCCAAGACAGCTTTCACTTCCAGATATGGGTTATACGAGTTCACCGTGATGCCTTTTGGACTAACGAACGCCCCCGCATATTTCGTCCACCTCATGAACAAAGTGTTCATGAAATTCATGGACAAATTTGTGGTGGTATTCATTGACGATATTCTGGTTTACTCAAGGACACCCGAAGAGCATGCTGAGCACCTCAGAATTGTTTTGGGAGAATTGAGGAAACATCAGTTGTACGCCAAATTTAGCAAGTGCGAATTTTGGCTAAGACAAGTTGGTTTCTTAGGCCATATACTAAACCAAGAAGGAGTGGCCGTAACCCAGAAAAAGTCAAGGCCATACTAGACTGGAAGCCACCCGCCAATGTTACAGATGTGCGGAGTTTCCTAGGGATGGCCGGATATTACAGAAGATTTATTGAAGGATTCTCCACTGTGGCGAAACCTATGACCCAGTTACTCAAGAAGGACAAGAAATTCGTATGGACGGAAGCATGCGAGCAGAGCTTCCAAGAAACTCAAGAAGAAGCTGACAACCGCACCAGTCTTAACTGTACCAGACATACACAAAAGTTTTGAAGTGTATTGTGACGCGTCCCGAAAAGGTCTCGGATCTGTACTAATGTAGGATGGCAAAGTTGTCGCATATGCCTCCAGGCAGCTGCGAAAACATGAGGAAAATTACCCAACACATGACTTGGAGCTAGCAGCAGTCATACATGCACTCAAGGAGTGGAGGCACTTTCTGTTGGGAAATCGCTGTGAGATATATACGGACCATAAGAGCCTCAAATATATTTTCACGCAGCCAGAGCTGAATTTACGCCAACGACGCTGGTTGGAACTGGTCAAGGACTATGATGTTGGTATTCACTACCACCCAGGGAAAGCAAATGTAGTAGCCGATGCCCTTAGTCGAAACCCCAGCCCGGACAATGACGGTCAGCAAGAGTTGAGGCCTGAGTTTCAGCGAGAATTCGCTAGGCTCAACATGATGTTAGTCTCTGAGGGCACCGTATCGAACCTGGAGATACAACCCACCCTGGTGGAACAAATTAAGAAGGCTCAACAGGGACATCCTAGCATCGAAGACATAAAGAAGGAAAAGAACCTTGGCAAGGTTTCAGAGTTCGTCACAGACAGTGAAGGAACATTATGGTACGGAGACAGACTCTGCGTACCTAACATTGAGGAACTCAAGCAACAGATCTTGACGGAAAGCCACACCGCTCCATACTCGATCCATCCTGGAGGAACCAAAATGTACAAGGACATTCAGGAAAGATTTTGGTGGCACGGTATGAAAAGAGATATAGCCACATTCATTGCTTGTTGCGATTCATGTCAGCGCATCAAGGCCGAGCATCAAAAGCCAGCAGGGCTACTCCAGCCAAACAAAATACCGGAGTGGAAATGGGATGAAATAGGAATGGATTTCATCGTCGGACTTCCCCGATCACAACGCGGAAACGACGCCATATGGGTCATCACAGACCGACTAACCAAGGTCGCTCATTTCATTCCCGTGAAGACTACCTACTCCACACAAAGACTGGCAAAACTTTATCTCTCCCGTATAGTTTGCTTGCACGGAGTCCCAAAGACAATAATTTCAGGCCGAGGCACCCAATTCGTCTCCAAATTTTGGGATCACCTACAACAAGCTCTGGGCACGCAACTAGCCTTCAGTACAGCATACCACCCTCAGACTGATGGACAAACGGAACGTGTAAACCAAATCCTAGAGGATATGCTGAGAGCCTGTGTGCTCACCTATGGATCCAGTTGGGAAGAGAGTCTGCCGTATGCCGAATTTGCTTACAGCAACAGTTACCAAGCCAGCTTGCAAATGGCACCCTTTGAAGCGTTGTACGGACGAAGGTGTCGTACCCCACTGAACTGGTCAGAAACAGGTGACAGCCGTATCTTCGGCCCAGACATGCTTAAAGAGGCCGAGGAGAAAGTTAAGCAAATCAGGGACAGACTCAAGACAGCACAGAGCAGACAAAAGAGCTACTATGATCAGAAGCATCGTGAGGTCAGCTTTGAACCCGGTGACTCCGTATACCTCCGAGTATCTCCTATGAGGGGTCTGCAACGGTTCAAAATTAAGGGGAAGCTAGCCCCAAGATTTATTGGACCATTTTGTGTAAAGGCACGAAGAGGCACGGTAGCCTACCAGCTAGACCTACCCAAGGAGCTGTCAGACGTCCATGATGTATTCCACGTCTCTCAATTGAGAAAATGTGTGAGTAACCCGGAGAAACATGTACCTCATGAGAACATTGATATGCAACCAGATCTCACCTACAGAGAAAGGCCGGTAAAGATTTTAGAAGAGTCTGAACGGAGGACCCGTCAGAAAACGACAAGATTTTTCAGGGTTCAGTGGAGCAACCACACTGAGGATGAAGCCACATGGGAAAGGGAAGATTTCCTCCGGGCAGAGTATCCATATCTATTTGAGGATCAGCAGAAATCTCGAGGACGAGATTTTTCCGAAGGGGGTAGGTGTTGTGACACCCAAGTTTTTATTTGGATTTTTCAAAAGGTTTTTATTTGACTTGAGGGGAGTGATCTAAAATTTTTCTTCAAGAGAACTCTCACTCTCAAATATTTTTCTTTATGGCAAAAGTTTTATTTGGACCCACCCAAGATCTGTCTTTGGTCTTGGAGGTTCTTGCTTTTCATTTGGACTCAAGACAAAATGTTTTTCATTTGGGGAAAATAACTTTTGAAAATCTTTTTGGAAATGCACTATGGCTTTTGGAAAACTCCTTTGCCACTTTCAACTTTTCTCTCTTACCTTGGCCTTAGTGCAAATGCTCTCTCCTAACTCCTCCCTCACCTTTGGATCATGATTAGCATCAAATCCAGCAAGTTGAACCTCCCCATGTGATTATTTCCATTTAAATTCTATTCAAATAATTTTCTGCCTCCTTTTCTAGCACTTGGGGATTTACAAAGGAACTCCACTTTCTGTCTTGATTTTTGCCCCCAAACCTTTTTCCCCTCCTAGTCCTTTGAACCCTCAACCTGGAACCATGAAGATCCACTGGTCTTCAGTTCAAATTTTTCAAACTACACTTGCTGCAAGTTTGGACCAGATTTGTCAAATTTGGTGAAATTCATTCAAAACTTTCTCCAAAAATTCCAAGTAAAATCAGGCAGCCTCTGGGTGCATTGAGTGGTCATCTCACCAAGTTACAGCCCCAGAAAAATTCATCTCATAGCCAAAACCTTCTGTCGAACACCTGCAATGCACTGTCTATGTCAAGTTCAGAAAGTTCAGAGATTCAGTCAGTGGCTACTGTCGTTTTCTTCAGAGAAGGACGTCGATCTCGCCAGTACCACTGCGTCGCCTTGCTCCTCGTCCCCTCCCTCTTGTTCCTGCACCGCACGAACGCCTGGCGCCTTGCGGGCGTCGGCGACGAGCAGCAGAAGGTGCGCCGCCCCGTGACCGACGCCGGCGGCGGCTTTGCGGACGCCAGCGGGAGACACGGCGCCGACGACGCCACCCAGCGCCGCCCAAACCACCGGAGCTCGCCGCGTGGCCTTCCACTCCCCCAAACGCGCTGCCTCTCTCGTCGTGAACCGCAGGGCGCGGAGCGCGCTCTCTGCCGCCGTCGAGCCCGTGCGGTCACCTCACCGTGGACCGACGCCATTACGCCAAGACCAACCCCGCTCAGCTGTGGAATGACTCCAGTAACCTCCACTGATGCTGCCTAGCCGCTCAAACCACCTGCCAATCCACTGCTCCGCCGTAATCGCTCGCCGGAGATTCTTCGTTCACGGCCACCCCGTCGATCTGCCTATAAATAGAGGCCCCGAGCTTCAACTCGAGCACCCACCATCCCTACACTCCCCCTAGAGCACGCCTAGCCACTTGAAGAGCCCCGAGGAGGACTCCTTCCTCGACTCCGGCCGCCGCGACCCGCCACGGGATCCAGCCCGATTCGCCCCCGTGTGTGCTCCTCCGCCTCCATTCTCTTGCCAGTAGCTTCACCTTGCATCCCTCGTTCTGACCCGCGCCTCAATTTGTAGCTTGCAGCCCTCCACCGGAGTTCCCCATCCTCACCCGAGCCGCCGTCCGCCGGAGATAGTGTCGCCGTCGACGTAGTGCTCCCCGTTGGACGAGTCCACCACCCACCGACGCGGAAGAAGACGCTGAAGCTCTTGGTACCCTCCGTTTCTCCTAACTCGCCGTGGTTCGACGCCGACGTCCACCGCAGTCTTCGGGCGCCGGCGAGCTTTTTAAACCTGACAGGTGGACCCCACCTGTTAGCCTCTATTCTATTCTCCTTCAAACCGTTTTCTATTGGCAAATACGTTTTCTCTCTTGCGCTTGCGCATTTCCAATCGAACCGTTTTCTGTTTTCTCAGTTAAAACCCGGGAACTTTTCTGTTTCATTACAGAAAGGTCCCTGGACAGAAACCTTTATAACTTTTTAATAAAAAGGTATTTTTGAGTGATTCTTTTTCTGGCAATCTTCAAATTTTGTCTAGTTTTTTTATAGGATTTATTTGAAAAATATTTGGAGAAGTTTCTGTGCATGTGTTGGTTTTCACGTTAGTACCCATTTCGTGATTGCCGTAGGTTCCGGGAGAGGTGAAGGAGCCGCGAACTTCGCCGAGCTAGACTCCGACTTCTCCGAACCTGGCAAGCATGTTTTGAACATTTGATATGACAGATGTTTTGCATGTTTGCGTGAAAGTGTGTGCGTGGCATATGAGTGTCGGTAAATACCTCGTTGCTTGTAAGGCAACTACCCGGTTGTTCCAAAGTTGCGATGATCTCTGATGAGAGAAGGCCTAATCATGTGGTGACATGAAGGGAAGCAAGGTGGTACTGTTGTAGCATACCAGCCTTGCGTCATCCGACTTTCTCAGACGTTAACGTGGTCGGAGCCATGTTATCGTTCTTTTCCCGCATGTTCCATAGTTGCGATGGTCTCTGATGAGAGATGGCCTAATCATGTGGTGACATGAAGGGCAGCAAGGTGGTACTGTTGTAGCATACCAGCCTTGCGTCATCCGACTATTTCTGACGTTAATGTGGTTGGAGCCACGTTATCGTTCTTTCCCCCTTCCGTGCTACCACATGTCTCATTGCCAGGATGCGGTTTAGTAAGTTGGTAACCTCTTTTCGTGTACACACCAAACAGAGAGGCCGGGATGATGGTACCTTGGCCCAGGATTAAAGCCAGTCATCCGGTCAGGGGGCATGGGTGTTTCCGGTTGGGACCGAGAGGGGGGGGCACCCCCTTAGAGCGCGCGTATAGAAATTTGATCCCATGCTACGCGAGGTTGTAGCCTCCCCGTCTCAAGGTTTTTCTTGAACGTTGCCGAGGGTGATCCCTGGCTTCGGATGGTTGAATTGGGTGTGTACTGGTTAGACGTGTTTCTTCCAAAACACCGTAGACGGAACTAGTCCCCGTGACTACTGAAATCCGTTGGCTGTGGTTAAGTACAAACTCTGCAGAGTCAATTCCTTCCAAATCATCGTATCCATGATCAAGAAATGAAAATATTATATCCATATCTATCCGCGTGGAAAACTTGCCCCCGGTGAACAAGCTCAAGTGGTAAATTCAGATTTATTGTTATTCCTATGGATGGACTAACTTTATGTTTGTCTCATGCTTGTGATAATTTATGTTCCCGAACTGTTGTATTATTAAGCTGTGATATAAGCCCTTTATGTGACGTCGCGCAGACGTCCGACTGTGGCGTGTATTTGGTTCTTACTTTAAATATAAGCCCTTTATGTGATGTCGCTCAGACGTCCGACTGTGGCACGCACTGCCTTTATTTTCTGTTATAAGCCCTTTATGTGGTGTCGCCCCGACGCCCGACTGTGGCATTACTATTCTGCATTTTCCGCTCGAGGAGTCTTTCAGACACTCGTTTGGCACCAGTATTATTATTCCGCATTTTCCGCTCGAGGAGTCTTTCAGACACTCGCTTGGCACCAGTAATACCATTCTGCAGTTTCCGCTCGAGGCGTCATTCAGACCCTCGCTTGGCACCCAGTATTTATTACCTCCATGTCTGATCGCACTGGTTAACTTGTTCATGTACTTCATGTTCGCATTTGTTATACCTTATGTCCGAACTGTCTTGCGAGTACTTTCATAGTACTCACCTGGCTTGTTGATTTGGCCAGATGTTGACGAAGGCGATCTCTTGGATGAAGAGTTTGATAGCGCGTCCGATGCCTAGAGGAGTCCCAGTCAGTCCTGCGCGATCCCGGATTTTGGTCACTTGTATTATATATGCTTCCGCCACCCGCAATAAGTCTCCTCGAGCCTCACTCCGACGCTCGAAGAGTGGTAGTCTTCTGGAGTCATATCGCTCGCTCCGCGGTGATATTTCCACCACCGTTATTATCATGAGTTAGTAGTTTGCCACCCTACCCGCCGTATTGTTTTAGCGGCGTGCATGTAATAAATTGTTGGGCAGTCTCTGCTCAACCTTGTATTATATTTAGTACTCCTGGTATTTTTCGTCTGTGACCAAGATATTGTCTACCAGTGAGAAGGAATTCTTCCTCGCTGGTCCGTAAAAGGGATTGGTCTCTCAATAATTAATTTTATTGAAAAACCGGTCGTGACAATGCTTGATCCCCTCATCACTAAGAAACTCATCCAAGGTGTAGTTCTTGAACTCGGTGCCGTTGTCACATCTTATTGTCAAGATCTTTGCATTGTGTTGACGTTGGGCTTCATTTGCAAAGTCAATGACTGTTTGTTGGGTCTCACTCTTCCTCTTGAAGAAATACACCCAAGTGTATCTTGAATAGTCATCCACAATTACCAAGCAATACTTTCTACCCCCAAGACTATCAAAGGATGGAGGCCCAAAGAGATCCAAATGAAGGAGCTCCAAAGGCCTCTTCGAGTAAATGAGAGTCGTGGGAGGGTGGGCCTTCTCATGAAGCTTTCCTTCGATACAAGCACTGCAAGCACGATCTTTAGCAAAACTAACGTTCGTTAGTCCACGGACATGGTCCCCCTTGAGAATACTTTGCAAAGATCTCATATTGACATGGGCTAAACGGCGATGCCAAAGCCATCCCACGTCAACTTTAGCCATTAGGCATGTCGCGGTCTTAGTGGGTCGCTCCGAAAAGTTAGTCACATAGAGACCATTCTCGACATGCCCAACAAAGGCTACTTTAAGAGTCTTGCTCCACAAGAGGGCCACGGTATCAATATCAAAGAAAGTGGCAAAGCCCATGGTAGCAAGTTGACGAACGAAAAGTAAATTGTATGCAAGGGACTCAACTAGCATGACCTTCTCGATCGTGAGATCATGAGAAATGACAACTTTGCCGAGTCCCAATACCTTAGAAGACGAGGCATCACCCCACTCGACATTGGTGGGCATAGATGGAATCTTGTGCACGTCCACCACCAAGTCCTTGCTTCCGGTCATATGATTTGTAGCTCCACTATCGAGCAACCATGATCCCCCACCGGAAGCAAACACCTACAAGAGATCAATGCTTGGTTTTAGGTACCCATTTTGTAATGGGTCCTTTGATGTTAGTAACAAGGGTCTTAGGAACCCAAATGGACCATTCAATATACTCATGAGGAGAACCAACAAATTTGGCATAAACATGCCCATCACTTGCACGGCATAACACATAAGAAGGATTAAAGTCGCCGGCTTTGTTGGATGGGGTGGTATTGCCCTTCTTGACACCGTCACCCTTCGCATTGTTCTTCTTCTCCTTGGAAGCACCCTCTCCCTCCTTCAGAAAAGTTTGCTTGAGAGGAGGAGGTCGTTTGGTCTTGTCATTCTTCTTCTTGTTCTTGGGCTTGGGTGCGAACCCAATCCCCTCCTTGGCCACAACTTCCTTTTGGTTTCTCAAAAGGTCGTTGAGGTCCTTCTAACCTTGTATGCATGACACAAGGCCTTTCTCAAGTTGCTCCTTCAACTTAGCATTCTCCTCAACAAGATGCACATGCTCACAACAAGGGTTAGTAGAATTTGCATTATCAATTAACACCATATGAGGAAAGGTGGCTTTCTCCTTAGTTAGCTTTACTTGGAGTTGATCATGAGACTCCTTGAGGCTAGCATGAACGCCCTTCAAGACTTAGTGAGCCTTGTCGAGAATGTCAAACTCCTCTTTAAGTCTAGCAAGTTCAACCCCAAGTTTTGCCTTCTCGGAGTTTAGCACACGAGACACAACAAGAGCATGATCAAGATCTTCCTTTAACTTAGCATGATCATCGTTGTATGACTCCTCAAGAGCCAAACAAAGACCACGCTCTTCGTCAAGAGCATTGGAAAGATCCGAAATCTCATCGGCATAGTCACGACTATGCCCCTCCATCTTAGAGATGGTATCTTCGTGAGCCTCGATCATGTCATTGGCTTCACCAAGTTGTTCCAAGAGAGCAACGAAGTGCTTCTTGGATTTAGCCTTGAGTTTACCCATAAAGGTCTCAAATTCATTTTCCTCCACATTTGTCCCCTCAAGTTCATCGATGCTATCCGTCGAAGAAGGATGATTAATGATGGTAGTTTTGATGTTGGAGGTTACCTTATTGGTGGCTTTAGCCATGAGGCACTTGGCGGTGATGTTCTCATTGGGTGAGTCGAAGAGAGACACCCGTGGAGTCTTCGCAATGGCAACGGAGGCCATGGCAACCGACTCACCATCTTCATCATCGTCATCATCCTCGTTGTACTCTTCTTGTACCACCAATGCCTTGGGAGGAGTCTTCTCGGTGAAGTTGCTCTTGTTGGGGAACAACTTGGCCTTGTCCTTTCTAATGAGCTTGCCACCATTGTCTTCCCTCTTCTCGTAAGGGCACTCCGCAACAAAGTGGCTCACATTGCCACAATTGAAGCAAGTCCTCACTCGTTGCTTGCCCTTTGCGCCACTTGAATTGCTCTTGTTGAAGTTTGGCCTTGTGTTCTTCTTGCTCCAAAATTGCCTTGAAGCAAGAGCCATGTGTTCATGATAGGCATACTTCGTATCTTCGAGGTTGCCCTCCTCTTCTTCCTCTTCATCCTCTTCCTCCATACTAACATTGGCCTTTAGAGCAAGGTTGGGCTTCTTTACTCTTTGAGAGCGAAGAACCGCATTGTCGGCGGTCTTGTCCAAGATGCTCATAGCCACAAACTCATCCAACACTTCACTTGAGGACAAGGTGTGAAAGTCCGGCCTTTGACGAATTACGGAGGACATGGCTTTGTGGTAGGGCATCATTGCCTTGAGGAATTTGCGCTTGATCCAATTGTCATCCGTGTCCTTACTTCCATGATCTCGGAGCGAGACCGTGAGTTTGGTTACTCTTCGAAAAAGCTCATGAGGTTCTTCATCTTCTTTCATTGCAAACTCGTCGGCTTCATCTTGCACTACTTCATAGTTGGAGCGTTGAATGCTTGCGCTTCCCCGATAGAGGGAAACAACTTGGAGCCAAGCATCTTTGGCCACGGTGTAAGGCCGGAGATGAGGAAGATCTTCGGGTGGGATTGCTTCTTGGATGATGAAGAGAGCATTCTCATTGAATTGATGATCCACAACTTCTCTAGGAGTAAAGTTACTTCGGTCATGCGGATAAAAACCTTCTTCAATGATTCTCCAAAGGTTAGTGTTCACATGATTTAAATGACGCTTAAAACGATAGACCCAAGAATCAAAATCTACATTCTTCTCAATCTTAGGAGCCGGGCCGGCATGATTTAAATGAGTGGAAGGGAGCGGTCCACCATAGACAGGTGGAGGTTCCACATGGGCAAAGATGTCGGTGCCCTTTTTACCACTAGAAGAAGGAGCTTTCTCGCTAGTAGCTTCCCCTTTGTCGGAGGAAGCATCCGTCACCTTGTTGGCGGGATCACCCACTTTCAATGGTGTGATGGAAAGCTTAAGCCCTTCTAAGTATTTATTAAACATGTTTTCGACCTCGGTAGTCATGGAGGTTTTCAATGTGTCCAACGCCATATTTAATTCCTCACGAGAGACCACGGTTCCCCCATCTCCCGTACACGAGACCGGATTCACACCGGAGTGCTCCTCCACATCGTCTACGACGTCAACCATACTCTTTGGACGGTAAAGTCCTTAATAAAGAGACGAGGCTCTGATACCAATTGAAAGGATCGATATAGTTGACTAGAGGGGGGGGTGAATAGGCAACTAACAATTTTTAGCTTTTCTTTACCAATTTAAACTTTGCATCAAAGTAGGTTGTCTAGATATGCAACTAGGTGGGCAACCTATATGATGCAACAACAACTAGCACACACACAAGGAAGGGATACAACACAATATAAGCGTGCACAAGTAAAGGTAAGAGATAACCAAGAGTGGAGCCGGTGGGGACGAGGATGTGTTACCGAAGTTCCTTCCTTTTGAGGGGAAGTACGTCTCCGTTAGAGCGGTGTGGAGGCACAATGCTCCCCAAGAAGCCACTAGGGCCACCGTATTCTCCTCACGCCCTCACACAATGTGAGCTGCCGTGATTCCACTATTGGTGCCCTTGAAGGCGGCGACCGAACCTTTACAAACAAGGTTGGGGCAATCTCCACAACTTAATTGGAGGCTCCCAGCGACACCACGAAGCTTCACCACAATGGACTATGGCTCCGCGGTGACCTCAACCGTCTAGGGTGCTCAAACACCCAAGAGTAACAAGATCCGCTAGGGATTAGTGGGGGGAATCAAATTTCTCTTGGTGGAAGTGTAGATCGGGGCCTTCTCAACCAATCCCGAGCAAATCAACAAGTTTGATTGGCTAGGGAGAGAGATCGGGCGAAAATGGAGCTTGGAGCAACAATGGAGCTTTTGGGGGAAGAGGTAGGTCAACTTTGGGGAAGAAGACCCCCTTTTATAGTGGGGGAAGAAATCCAGCCGTTACCCCCACTTCAGCCCCGCAGAGAGCGATACTACCGCTAGGCCAGCGGTAACCGCTCGGCCAGCGGTACTACCGCTCCCCCACGCGGTACTGCCGCTGGGTCTAGAGCGGTACTACCGCGGTGGTCAGGGCGGTACTACCGCATATGAGCGGTACTACGGCCCCCACTGCCGCGGCTAGTACCGTAAAACCCGACACGAAAAATGACCCCTCGAATTGAGGCGGTACTAGCACGAGACCGCAACGGTACTACAGCTGGGGGCTACCAGCAGTACCACTGCTCTGGAGCTGTCGTGGTATTCTCACGGGGGGGTGTGAATCGACAGATGCCACAAGGGCTTTGTGTGAGGGTAAGACTGCTGCTGATAGGACCGGGAGCGGGTATGCGAGTAGCACGCGCTAGTTTACCCAGGTTCGGGGCTCTCCGGAGAGATAATACCCCTACTCCTGCATGTCTGAGCATATATATCTGGGGTGTACATCGGGCAGTACAAAGCGCTCCTAGAGCTGTATCTGGGGGCAGTGCCATGGGCATCTGACTCCATATATGTGTGCACAAGGCACGCTTTAGTGGCCGGCCATGAGCATGGCCGTATGTGTGCTTGGGCATGCTTGCCCGTGGGAATGGATGGATGGATGGCTAGCTAGCTCTCTTGCTAGCTAGCTTGCTTGTGTGTACGTGTGAGTCCATCCATGGATGGATGGATGTGTGTCTCCTTTTATAGGAGAGGGTAGCTTAGTATGTAAGCTAGCTAGTGGGCATGGGTAAGGGATGGTGCATGTCATGCTTGTCCCCTGGGTCACTTCATAAATAGTGCCAGGGGACAAGTGACACTATACATGATGGCGGGGATGACACGTGAATAGTGCTCGGGTACGACCGTCTCGTCGGTGTCTTGTCGATGCCGGGTCGGACTGCAGTCGGCAGCCGGCTAGTCAATGCAGTCGGTCAGCTGGCAGCCGGCCGGGTGGAGCAGTCGGACTGAGGAGCCGGCAGGAGCGGCCGGGCAGTCGGACTGAGGGGCTTTGCTAGCCCCGATGTCTTGAAATATTGTCTCGTCGTCTTCGGGATACCCGTGTCCAATTACTCCGACAGGAGCGGTACTACCGCTTGTAGTACCCAAGCGGTACTACCGCTCCGGCCCGTGGTACTACCGCTGGGACCAGAGAGGTCACACTGAGAAGGGGAACGAGCCTATCATTGAAACGGAAAGGCTCGGAGGGGGGCCAAAGGAAGTGTACGTGATGATTCCACCCTAGCCTTTCCAAAGCGGACCCCCTCTTGATAGTACGGTGTTCCCTATGAAACTAGTCCACCAAACTAATTCGAAAGGACTACACCGTCTTCGCTTCAAGCTCCGAGGGGAATCTCTGAAAAGGATGAATCTCTGAAAACACTCAATGCACACGATTAGTCCGCAAAAGCATTGTCATCAATCACCAAAACATCTAAGGGATACAAATGCCCTTACACCCCTTCAAATAAAAGAAGAAGCAAGGGATATACATAGAGTTCAGGTCTCCTGAGCAATCTTTCCCCTCCGGCATTTACAATCAGCCGTTGCGCACACCTACAACGTCACAGCTGAAGCACAAACTGAGAAAAAAGTGCATATCCACACAGATACAGCTACCTCTCGACAATACTTCTCAAGTTTCAGGTCATATTATTGGAAGTATAAGGACTTATCGAAAAGCATGAGTTATACAAAGCTCAAAAGGTAAGAAGGAACCATAAAGGCTTATCCAATCTAGAGATGTAATTCCATAAGAGGTTAGTTATGAAACAACGAAAATTGGCACTTTGTGGAGAATGAAAGATCTAAATGATTATAAAGAAATATAAAGTCATGTCAATACCAACAATTGGTGCATCGATCTAATTTCAAGTAAAGATGTTTTGAACAAACGGGAACCGACACTGCAACAGTAAGCTTCTCTGCATAATCAATAGGGGAACTCATGAAAGGAAAGAACCCATCTATGTAACCAAATCTGTACAACTTTATTAGACTACAAACATACAAAAAGTAAACAAAAGAAAAGGAACAAGCAGAGCACATCCATATCACCTAGTTGCATTCATGCAAGGAGGCAAACCAGTAGCCATGAAAAACGCGGTATGCCGTGTCACAATCACATGACATGCCAAATTACCGACCCAATGTTTTGGCGAAACCCAGGGAGGGACCAAACCGCACCAAGGAAGAGACTCACTTCAACACTTGGTCCTACTAATATCTGGATCATCTATTTTGGGTTTGCCCACCCACGTCAATTTCCAATATTAACCTGCATTGAACGGATAATTATATCTAAAACTGGGCATCACCTAAGACTTAGAAATATCATGTTCCCTTGTTTGTATTCTCATAATATGAAAATTAATATGTGTTGTTATGTAACTCCAAATAATATATGCATGCATTCCTCGAAATGAAATTCATTCAGTGATGAGGACATCAATACCGTTGTTACACCCACAGCCCCTGCTGCTATACATACTGGACCAATTACTAGAGCTCGCGCACGCCAATTGAATTACTAGGTACTTTCGTTTCTTGGTAATGATTCTAATGTTCATGAGAATATGATGCTGCCTAAATTGGATACATTTGTTTTGTTTATAAATGAAGGGCCTGGCATGGATAAGAGGGATGAACACTGGAGCAAGACCAAGCCTGGAGATGATGGCATGCGCAAGGGGAACTAGAACGGAGTTACAAGTGATGATTTCAGGACTTTGAAGCCACCATAAGGAGTGCATGAAGCCTTGGACGAAATATACAAGATGCCACTTCATAAATTTCGTCCAGAGGCTATTCTAGGTGCTGCTTCACCTTATTATTGGGCCAGGCCCATGTAATTTCGAAATACTTAAGTATAGGATGTTTTTAGAGTTTGTATGTGTGGTGAAACAAGAGTTAGGGTTGGATTCGGACCCCTCCCACAAGGGCCACGAAATTCCCCCTATTCCTCCATATATACAGCCCTTAGAGCATTTCTAGTAGTACCCCTAAACCCTCAAACCCTAAAAAATAACTGCTTTTTTACGGGTTGAGACGAAAAATTCCTAAAGAATAGAACCCCTTAACCCTTAAACCCTCAAAAATTTTTAGAGGCTCAACCCCTATTCTCCTTCCCAGCCTGTAGTAACAGGGGTTGGCCAGCCCAACCCCTCCCCGACCCGGTTCCATCGCCAACGACGCGCGGGAGGGAATTTTCAGCTCCCCCTCCCCGGATCCGGCCGCCGCCGGCCTCCGGCCGCCCTCCCGCCGTGCCGCGCCCCGGCGCTCCATCCCTGACCGCCCCTCC